>NW_026777156.1:0-87928 GCF_030936135.1 Gavia stellata
TCCCAAGTGTTTGTGGTTCGTTTGAGAGGTTACCAGTGGGAGATGAGGACCAGCAAGAGCTTTCAGGGCTGGCACCTTTAGTGTAGGATCAATCGCTGGACGTTCGCAATGTCGGTGTTGAGCTCTGGCCAGATTGAGCAGGAGAGGCTGTGTACGTTGGAAGTTTTAGTAGGCTAAACAAGTTCAGAGCCCAAGTGTTTGTGGTTCGTTTGAGAGGTTACCAGTGGGAGATGAGGACCAGCAAGAGCTTTCAGGGCTGGCACCTTTAGTGTAGGAGCAATCGCTGGACGTTCGCAATTTCGATGTTGAGCTCTGGCCAGATTGAGCAGGAGAGGCTGTGTACGTTGGAAGTTTTAGTAGGCTAAACAAGTTCAGAGCCCAAGTGTTTGTGGTTCGTTTGAGAGGTTACCAGTGGGAGATGAGGACCAGCAAGAGCTTTCAGGGCTGGCACCTTTAGTGTAGGAGCAATCCCTGGACGTTCACAATTTCGGTGTTGAATTTTGGCCAGATTGAGCAGGAGAGGCTGTGTACGTTGGAAGTTTTAGTAGGCTAAACAAGTTCAGAGCCCAAGTGTTTGTGGTTCGTTTGAGAGGTTACCAGTGGGAGATGAGGACCAGCAAGAGCTTTCAGGGCTGGCACCTTTAGTGTAGGAGCAATCCCTGGACGTTCGCAATTTCGGTGTTGAGCTCTGGCCAGATTGAGCAGGAGAGGCTGTGTACGTTGGAAGTTTTAGTAGGCTAAACAAGTTCAGAGGCCAAGTGTTTGTGGTTCGTTTGAGAGGTTACCAGTGGGAGATGAGGACCAGCAAGAGCTTTCAGGGCTGGCACCTTTAGTGTAGGAGCAATCGCTGGACGTTCACAATTTCGGTGTGGAGCTCTGGCCAGATTGAGCAGGAGAGGCTGTGTACGTTGGAAGTTTTAGTAGGCTAAACAAGTTCAGAGGCCAAGTGTTTGTGGTTCGTTTGAGAGGTTACCAGTGGGAGATGAGGACCAGCAAGAGCTTTCAGGGCTGGCACCTTTAGTGTAGGAGCAATCCCTGGACGTTCGCAATGTCGGTGTTGTGCTCTGGCCAGATTGAGCAGAAGAGGCTGTGTACGTTGGAAGTTTTAGTAGGCTAAACAAGTTCAGAGCCCAAGTGTTTGTGGTTCGTTTGAGAGGTTACCAGTGGGAGATGAGGACCAGCAAGAGCTTTCAGGGCTGGCACCTTTAGTGTAGGAGCAATCCTTGGACGTTCGCAATTTCGGTGTTGAACTCTGGCCAGATTGAGCAGGAGAGGCTGTGCACGTTGGAAGTTTTAGTAGGCTAAACAAGTTCAGAGCCCAAGTGTTTGTGGTTCGTTTGAGAGGTTACCAGTGGGAGATGAGGACCAGCAAGAGCTTTCAGGGCTGGCACCTTTAGTGTAGGAGCAATTGCTGGACGTTCGCAATTTCGGAGTTGAGCTGTGGCCAGATTGAGCAGGAGAGGCTGTGTACGTTGGAAGTTTTATTAGGCTAAACAAGTTCAGAGCCCAAGTGTTTGTGGTTCGTTTGAGAGGTTACCAGTGGGAGATGAGGACCAGCAAGAGCTTTCAGGGCTGGCACCTTTAGTGTAGGAGCAATCGCTGGACGTTCGCAATTTCGGTGTTGAGTTCTGGGCAGATTGAGCAGGAGAGGCTGTGTACGTTGGAAGTTTTAGTGGGCTAAACAAGTTCAGAGCCCAAGTGTTTGTGGTTCGTTTGAGAGGTTACCAGTGGGAGATGAGGACCAGCAAGAGCTTTCAGGGCTGGCACCTTTAGTGTAGGAGCAATCCCTGGACGTTCACAATTTCGGTGTTGAGCTCTGGCCAGATTGAGCAGGAGAGGCTGTGTACGTTGGAAGTTTTAGTAGGCTAAACAAGTTCAGAGCCCAAGTGTTTGTGGTTCGTTTGAGAGGTTACCAAGTGGGAGATGAGGACCAGCAAGAGCTTTCAGGGCTGGCACCTTTAGTGTAGGAGCAATCGCTGGACGTTCGCAATGTCGGTGTTGAGCTCTGGCCAGATTGAGCAGGAGAGGCTGTGTACGTTGGAAGTTTTAGTAGGCTAAACAAGTTCAGAGCCCAAGTGTTTGTCGTTCGTTTGAGAGGTTACCAGTGGGAGATGAGGACCAGCAAGAGCTTTCAGGGCTGGCACCTTTAGTGTAGGAGCAATCGCTGGACGTTCGCAATGTCGGTGTTGAGCTCTGGCCAGATTGAGCAGGAGAGGCTGTGTACGTTGGAAGTTTTAGTAGGCTAAACAAGTTCAGAGCCCAAGTGTTTGTGGCTCGTTTGAGAGGTTACCAGTGGGAGATGAGGACCAGCAAGAGCTTTCAGGGCTGGCACCTTTAGTGTAGGAGCAATCGCTGGACGTTCGCAATGTCGGTGTTGAGCTCTGGCCAGATTGAGCAGGAGAGGCTGTGTACGTTGGAAGTTTTAGTAGGCTAAACAAGTTCAGAGCCCAAGTGTTTGTGGTTCGTTTGAGAGGTTACCAGTGGGAGATGAGGACCAGCAAGAGCTTTCAGGGCTGGCACCTTTAGTGTAGGAGCAATCGCTGGACGTTCGCAATTTCGGTGTTGAATTTTGGCCAGATTGAGCAGGAGAGGCTGTGTACGTTGGAAGTTTTAGTAGGCTAAACAAGTTCAGAGGCCAAGTGTTTGTGGTTCGTTTGAGAGGTTACCAGTGGGAGATGAGGACCAGCAAGAGCTTTCAGGGCTGGCACCTTTAGTGTAGGAGCAATCGCTGGACGTTCGCAATTTCGGTGTTGAGCTCTGGCCAGATTGAGCAGGAGAGGCTGTGTACGTTGGAAGTTTTAGTAGCCTAAACAAGTTCAGAGCCCAAGTGTTTGTGGTTCGTTTGAGAGGTTACCAGTGGGAGATGAGGACCAGCAAGAGCTTTCAGGGCTGGCACCTTTAGTGTAGGAGCAATCCCTGGACGTTCGTAATGTCGGTGTTGAGCTCTGGCCAGATTGAGCAGGAGAGGCTGTGTACGTTGGAAGTTTTAGTAGGCTAAACAAGTTCAGAGCCCAAGTGTTTGTGGTTCGTTTGAGAGGTTACCAGTGGGAGATGAGGACCAGCAAGAGCTTTCAGGGCTGGCACCTTTAGTGTAGGAGCAATCGCTGGACATTCGCAATTTCGGTGTTGAGCTCTGGCCAGATTGAGCAGGAAAGGCTGTGTACGTTGGAAGTTTTAGTAGGCTAAACAAGCTCAGAGCCCAAGTGTTTGTGGTTCGTTTGAGAGGTTACCAGTGGGAGATGAGGACCAGCAAGAGCTTTCAGGGCTGGCACCTTTAGTGTAGGAGCAATCCCTGGACGTTCGCAATTTCGGTGTTGAGCTCTGGCCAGATTGAGCAGGAGAGGCTGTGTACGTTGGAAGTTTTAGTAGGCTAAACAAGTTCAGAGCCCAAGTGTTTGTGGTTCGTTTGAGAGGTTACCAGTGGGCGATGAGGACCAGCAAGAGCTTTCAGGGCTGGCACCTTTAGTGTAGGAGCAATCGCTGGACGTTCGCAGTTTCGGTGTTGAATTTTGGGCAGATTGAGCAGGAGAGGCTGTGTACGTTGGAAGTTTTAGTGGGCTAAACAAGTTCAGAGCCCAAGTGTTTGTGGTTCGTTTGAGAGGTTACCAGTGGGAGATGAGGACCAGCAAGAGCTTTCAGGGCTGGCACCTTTAGTGTAGGAGCAATCGCTGGACGTTCGCAATGTCGGTGTTGAGCTCTGGCCAGATTGAGTAGGAGAGGCTGTGTACGTAGGAAGTTTTAGTAGGCTAAACAAGTTCAGAGCCCAAGTGTTTGTGGTTCGTTTGAGAGGTTACCAGTGGGAGATGAGGACCAGCAAGAGCTTTCAGGGCTGGCACCTTTAGTGTAGGAGTAATCCCTGGACGTTCGCAATTTCGGTGTTGAGCTCTGGCCAGATTGAGCAGGAGAGGCTGTGTACGTTGGAAGTTTTAGTAGGCTAAACAAGTTCAGAGGCCAAGTGTTTGTGGTTCGTTTGAGAGGTTACCAGTGGGAGATGAGGACCAGCAAGAGCTTTCAGGGCTGGCACCTTTAGTGTAGGAGCAATCGCTAGAAGTTCACAATTTCGGTGTTGAGCTCTGGCCAGATTGAGCAGGAGAGGCTGTGTACGTTGGAAGTTTTAGTGGGCTAAACAAGTTCAGAGCCCAAGTGTTTGTGGCTCGTTTGAGAGGTTACCAGTGGGAGATGAGGACCAGCAAGAGCTTTCAGGGCTGGCACCTTTAGTGTAGGAGCAATCGCTGGACGTTCGCAATGTCGGTGTTGAATTTTGGCCAGATTGAGCAGGAGAGGCTGTGTACGTTGGAAGTTTTAGTAGGCTAAACAAGTTCAGAGCCCAAGTGTTTGTGGTTCGTTTGAGAGGTTACCAGTGGGAGATGAGGACCAGCAAGAGCTTTCAGGGCTGGCACCTTTAGTGTAGGAGCAATCGCTGGACGTTCGCAATTTCGGTGTTGAGCTCTGGCCAGATTGAGCAGGAGAGGCTGTGTACGTTGGAAGTTTTAGTAGGCTAAACAAGTTCAGAGGCCAAGTGTTTGTGGTTCGTTTGAGAGGTTACCAGTGGGAGATGAGGACCAGCAAGAGCTTTCAGGGCTGGCACCTTTAGTGGAGGAGCAATCGCTGGATGTTCGCAATTTCGGTGTTGAGCTCTGGCCAGATTGAGCAGGAGAGGCTGTGTACGTTGGAAGTTTTAGTAGGCTAAACAAGTTCAGAGCCCAAGTGTTTGTGGTTCGTTTGAGAGGTTACCAGTGGGAGATGAGGACCAGCAAGAGCTTTCAGGGCTGGCGCCTTTAGTGTAGGAGCAATCGCTGGACGTTCGCAATTTCGGTGTTGAATTTTGGCCAGATTGAGCAGGAGAGGCTGTGTACGTTGGAAGTTTTAGTAGGCTAAACAAGTTCAGAGCCCAAGTGTTTGTGGTTCGTTTGAGAGGTTACCAGTGGGAGATGAGGACCAGCAAGAGCTTTCAGGGCTGGCACCTTTAGTGTAGGAGCAATCGCTGGACGTTCGCAATGTCGGTGTTGAGCTCTGGCCAGATTGAGCAGGAGAGGCTGTGTACGTTGGAAGTTTTAGTAGGCTAAACAAGTTCAGAGCCCAAGTGTTTGTGGTTCGTTTGAGAGGTTACCAGTGGGAGATGAGGACCAGCAAGAGCTTTCAGGGCTGGCACCTTTAGTGTAGGAGCAATCCCTGGACGTTCGTAATGTCGGTGTTGAGCTCTGGCCAGATTGAGCAGGAGAGGCTGTGTACGTTGGAAGTTTTAGTAGGCTAAACAAGTTCAGAGCCCAAGTGTTTGTGGTTCGTTTGAGAGGTTACCAGTGGGAGATGAGGACCAGCAAGAGCTTTCAGGGCTGGCACCTTTAGTGTAGGAGCAATCGCTGGACATTCGCAATTTCGGTGTTGAGCTCTGGCCAGATTGAGCAGGAAAGGCTGTGTACGTTGGAAGTTTTAGTAGGCTAAACAAGCTCAGAGCCCAAGTGTTTGTGGTTCGTTTGAGAGGTTACCAGTGGGAGATGAGGACCAGCAAGAGCTTTCAGGGCTGGCACGTTTAGTGTAGGAGCAATCCCTGGACGTTCGCAATTTCGGTGTTGAGCTCTGGCCAGATTGAGCAGGAGAGGCTGTGTACGTTGGAAGTTTTAGTAGGCTAAACAAGTTCAGAGCCCAAGTGTTTGTGGTTCGTTATAGAGGTTACCAGTGGGAGATGAGGACCAGCAAGAGCTTTCAGGGCTGGCACCTTTAGTGTAGGAGCAATCGCTGGACGTTCGCAGTTTCGGTGTTGAATTTTGGCCAGATTGACCAGGAGAGGCTGTGTACGTTGGAAGTTTTAGTGGGCTAAACAAGTTCAGAGCCCAAGTGTTTGTGGTTCGTTTGAGAGGTTACCAGTGGGAGATGAGGACCAGCAAGAGCTTTCAGGGCTGGCACCTTTAGTGTAGGAGCAATCGCTGGACGTTCGCAATGTCGGTGTTGAGCTCTGGCCAGATTGAGCAGGAGAAGCTGTGTACGTTGGAAGTTTTAGTAGGCTAAACAAGTTCAGAGCCCAAGTGTTTGTGGTTCGTTTGAGAGGTTACCAGTGGGAGATGAGGACCAGCAAGAGCTTTCAGGGCTGGCACCTTTAGTGTAGGAGTAATCCCTGGACGTCCGCAATTTCGGTGTTGAGCTCTGGCCAGATTGAGCAGGAGAGGCTGTGTACGTTGGAAGTTTTAGTAGGCTAAACAAGTTCAGAGCCCAAGTGTTTGTGGTTTGTTTGAGAGGTTACCAGTGGGAGATGAGGACCAGCAAGAGCTTTCAGGGCTGGCACCTTTAGTGTAGGAGCAATCGCTAGAAGTTCACAATTTCGGTGTTGAGCTCTGGCCAGATTGAGCAGGAGAGGCTGTGTACGTTGGAAGTTTTAGTGGGCTAAACAAGTTCAGAGCCCAAGTGTTTGTGGCTCGTTTGAGAGGTTACCAGTGGGAGATGAGGACCAGCAAGAGCTTTCAGGGCTGGCACCTTTAGTGTAGGAGCAATCCCTGGACGTTCACAATTTCGGTGTTGAATTTTGGGCAGATTGAGCAGAAGAGGCTGTGTACGTTGGAAGTTTTAGTAGGCTAAACAAGTTCAGAGCCCAAGTGTTTGTGGTTCGTTTGAGAGGTTACCAGTGGGAGATGAGGACCAGCAAGAGCTTTCAGGGCTGGCACCTTTAGTGTAGGAGCAATCCCTGGACATTCGCAATTTCGATGTTGAGCTCTGGCCAGATTGAGCAGGAGAGGCTGTGTACGTTGGAAGTTTTAGTAGGCTAAACAAGTTCAGAGGCCAAGTGTTTGTGGTTCGTTTGAGAGGTTACCAGTGGGAGATGAGGACCAGCAAGAGCTTTCAGGGCTGGCACCTTTACTGTAGGAGCAATCGCTGGATGTTCGCAATTTCGGTGTTGAGCTCTGGCCAGATTGAGCAGGAGAGGCTGTGTACGTTGGAAGTTTTAGTAGGCTAAACAAGTTCAGAGGCCAAGTGTTTGTGGTTCGTTTGAGAGGTTACCAGTGGGAGATGAGGACCAGCAAGAGCTTTCAGGGCTGGCACCTTTAGTGTAGGAGCAATCCCTGGACGTTCGCAATGTCGGTGTTGAGCTCTGGCCAGATTGAGCAGGAGAGGCTGTGTACGTTGGAAGTTTTAGTAGGCTAAACAAGTTCAGAGCCCAAGTGTTTGTGGTTCGTTTGAGAGGTTACCAGTGGGAGATGAGGACCAGCAAGAGCTTTCAGGGCTGGCACCTTTAGTGTAGGAGCAATCGCTGGACGTTCGCAATTTCGGTGTTGAATTTTGGCCAGATTGAGCAGGAGAGGCTGTGTACGTTGGAAGTTTTAGTAGGCTAAACAAGTTCAGAGCCCAAGTGTTTGTGGTTCGTTTGAGAGGTTACCAGTGGGAGATGAGGACCAGCAAGAGCTTTCAGGGCTGGCACCTTTAGTGTAGGAGCAATCGCTGGACGTTCGCAATTTCGGTGTTGAGCTCTGGCCAGATTGAGCAGGAGAGGCTGTGTACGTTGGAAGTTTTAGTAGGCTAAACAAGTTCAGAGCCCAAGTGTTTGTGGTTCGTTTGAGAGGTTACCAGTGGGAGATGAGGACCAGCAAGAGCTTTCAGGGCTGGCACCTTTAGTGTAGGAGCAATCCCTGGACGTTCGCAATTTCGATGTTGAGCTCTGGCCAGATTGAGCAGGAGAGGCTGTGTACGTTGGAAGTTTTAGTAGGCTAAACAAGTTCAGAGCCCAAGTGTTTGTGGTTCGTTTGAGAGGTTACCAGTGGGAGATGAGGACCAGCAAGAGCTTTCAGGGCTGGCACCTTTAGTGTAGGAGCAATCCCTGGACGTTCACAATTTCGGTGTGGAGCTCTGGCCAGATTGAGCAGGAGAGGCTGTGTACGTTGGAAGTTTTAGTAGGCTAAACAAGTTCAGAGGCCAAGTGTTTGTGGTTCGTTTGAGAGGTTACCAGTGGGAGATGAGGACCAGCAAGAGCTTTCAGGGCTGGCACCTTTAGTGTAGGAGCAATCCCTGGACGTTCGCAATTTCGGTGTTGAATTTTGGCCAGATTGAGCAGGAGAGGCTGTGTACGTTGGAAGTTTTAGTAGGCTAAACAAGTTCAGAGCCCAAGTGTTTGTGGTTCGTTTGAGAGGTTACCAGTGGGAGATGAGGACCAGCAAGAGCTTTCAGGGCTGGCACCTTTAGTGTAGGAGCAATCCCTGGACATTCGCAATTTCGGTGTTGAGCTCTGGCCAGATTGAGCAGGAGAGGCTGTGTACGTTGGAAGTTTTAGTGGGCTAAACAAGTTCAGAGCCCAAGTGTTTGTGGCTCGTTTGAGAGGTTACCAGTGGGAGATGAGGACCAGCAAGAGCTTTCAGGGCTGGCACCTTTAGTGGAGGAGCAATCCCTGGACGTTCACAATTTCGGTGTTGAATTTTGGGCAGATTGAGCAGAAGAGGCTGTGTACGTTGGAAGTTTTAGTAGGCTAAACAAGTTCAGAGCCCAAGTGTTTGTGGTTCGTTTGAGAGGTTACCAGTGGGAGATGAGGACCAGCAAGAGCTTTCAGGGCTGGCACCTTTAGTGTAGGAGCAATCGCTGGACGTTCGCAATTTCGGTGTTGAGCTCTGGCCAGATTGAGCAGGAGAGGCTGTGTACGTTGGAAGTTTTAGTAGGCTAAACAAGTTCAGAGGCCAAGTGTTTGTGGTTCGTTTGAGAGGTTACCAGTGGGAGATGAGGACCAGCAAGAGCTTTCAGGGCTGGCACCTTTAGTGGAGGAGCAATCGCTGGATGTTCGCAATTTCGGTGTTGAGCTCTGGCCAGATTGAGCAGGAGAGGCTGTGTACGTTGGAAGTTTTAGTAGGCTAAACAAGTTCAGAGCCCAAGTGTTTGTGGTTCGTTTGAGAGGTTACCAGTGGGAGATGAGGACCAGCAAGAGCTTTCAGGGCTGGCACCTTTAGTGTAGGAGCAATCCCTGGACGTTCTCAATTTCGATGTTGAGCTCTGGCCAGATTGAGCAGGAGAGGCTGTGTACGTTGGAAGTTTTAGTAGGCTAAACAAGTTCAGAGCCCAAGTGTTTGTGGTTCGTTTGAGAGGTTACCAGTGGGAGATGAGGACCAGCAAGAGCTTTCAGGGCTGGCACCTTTAGTGTAGGAGCAATCCCTGGACGTTCACAATTTCGGTGTTGAGCTCTGGCCAGATTGAGCAGGAGAGGCTGTGTACGTTGGAAGTTTTAGTAGGCTAAACAAGTTCAGAGCCCAAGTGTTTGTGGTTCGTTTGAGAGGTTACCAGTGGGAGATGAGGACCAGCAAGAGCTTTCAGGGCTGGCACCTTTAGTGTAGGAGCAATCCCTGGACGTTCACAATTTCGGTGTTGAATTTTGGCCAGATTGAGCAGGAGAGGCTGTGTACGTTGGAAGTTTTAGTAGGCTAAACAAGTTCAGAGCCCAAGTGTTTGTGGTTCGTTTGAGAGGTTACCAGTGGGAGATGAGGACCAGCAAGAGCTTTCAGGGCTGGCACCTTTAGTGTAGGAGCAATCGCTGGACGTTCACAATTTCGATGTTGAGCTCTGGCCAGATTGAGCAGGAGAGGCTGTGTACGTTGGAAGTTTTAGTAGGCTAAACAAGTTCAGAGCCCAAGTGTTTGTGGTTCGTTTGAGAGGTTACCAGTGGGAGATGAGGACCAGCAAGAGCTTTCAGGGCTGGCACCTTTAGTGTAGGAGCAATCGCTGGACGTTCGCAATTTCTGTGTTGAATTTTGGCCAGATTGAGCAGGAGAGGCTGTGTACGTTGGAAGTTTTAGTAGGCTAAACAAGTTCAGAGGCCAAGTGTTTGTGGTTCGTTTGAGAGGTTACCAGTGGGAGATGAGGACCAGCAAGAGCTTTCAGGGCTGGCACCTTTAGTGTAGGAGCAATCGCTGGACGTTCGCAATTTCGGTGTTGAATTTTGGCCAGATTGAGCAGGAGAGGCTGTGTACGTTGGAAGTTTTAGTAGGCTAAACAAGTTCAGAGCCCAAGTGTTTGTGGTTCGTTTGAGAGGTTACCAGTGGGAGATGAGGACCAGCAAGAGCTTTCAGGGCTGGCACCTTTAGTGTAGGAGCAATCCCTGGACGTTCACAATTTCGGTGTGGAGCTCTGGCCAGATTGAGCAGGAGAGGCTGTGTACGTTGGAAGTTTTAGTAGGCTAAACAAGTTCAGAGGCCAAGTGTTTGTGGTTCGTTTGAGAGGTTACCAGTGGGAGATGAGGACCAGCAAGAGCTTTCAGGGCTGGCACCTTTAGTGTAGGAGCAATCCCTGGACGTTCGCAATTTCGGTGTTGAATTTTGGCCAGATTGAGCAGGAGAGGCTGTGTACGTTGGAAGTTTTAGTAGGCTAAACAAGTTCAGAGCCCAAGTGTTTGTGGTTCGTTTGAGAGGTTACCAGTGGGAGATGAGGACCAGCAAGAGCTTTCAGGGCTGGCACCTTTAGTGTAGGAGCAATCCCTGGACATTCGCAATTTCGGTGTTGAGCTCTGGCCAGATTGAGCAGGAGAGGCTGTGTACGTTGGAAGTTTTAGTGGGCTAAACAAGTTCAGAGCCCAAGTGTTTGTGGCTCGTTTGAGAGGTTACCAGTGGGAGATGAGGACCAGCAAGAGCTTTCAGGGCTGGCACCTTTAGTGGAGGAGCAATCCCTGGACGTTCACAATTTCGGTGTTGAATTTTGGGCAGATTGAGCAGAAGAGGCTGTGTACGTTGGAAGTTTTAGTAGGCTAAACAAGTTCAGAGCCCAAGTGTTTGTGGTTCGTTTGAGAGGTTACCAGTGGGAGATGAGGACCAGCAAGAGCTTTCAGGGCTGGCACCTTTAGTGTAGGAGCAATCGCTGGACGTTCGCAATTTCGGTGTTGAGCTCTGGCCAGATTGAGCAGGAGAGGCTGTGTACGTTGGAAGTTTTAGTAGGCTAAACAAGTTCAGAGGCCAAGTGTTTGTGGTTCGTTTGAGAGGTTACCAGTGGGAGATGAGGACCAGCAAGAGCTTTCAGGGCTGGCACCTTTAGTGGAGGAGCAATCGCTGGATGTTCGCAATTTCGGTGTTGAGCTCTGGCCAGATTGAGCAGGAGAGGCTGTGTACGTTGGAAGTTTTAGTAGGCTAAACAAGTTCAGAGCCCAAGTGTTTGTGGTTCGTTTGAGAGGTTACCAGTGGGAGATGAGGACCAGCAAGAGCTTTCAGGGCTGGCACCTTTAGTGTAGGAGCAATCGCTGGACGTTCTCAATTTCGATGTTGAGCTCTGGCCAGATTGAGCAGGAGAGGCTGTGTACGTTGGAAGTTTTAGTAGGCTAAACAAGTTCAGAGCCCAAGTGTTTGTGGTTCGTTTGAGAGGTTACCAGTGGGAGATGAGGACCAGCAAGAGCTTTCAGGGCTGGCACCTTTAGTGTAGGAGCAATCCCTGGACGTTCACAATTTCGGTGTTGAGCTCTGGCCAGATTGAGCAGGAGAGGCTGTGTACGTTGGAAGTTTTAGTAGGCTAAACAAGTTCAGAGCCCAAGTGTTTGTGGTTCGTTTGAGAGGTTACCAGTGGGAGATGAGGACCAGCAAGAGCTTTCAGGGCTGGCACCTTTAGTGTAGGAGCAATCCCTGGACGTTCACAATTTCGGTGTTGAATTTTGGCCAGATTGAGCAGGAGAGGCTGTGTACGTTGGAAGTTTTAGTAGGCTAAACAAGTTCAGAGCCCAAGTGTTTGTGGTTCGTTTGAGAGGTTACCAGTGGGAGATGAGGACCAGCAAGAGCTTTCAGGGCTGGCACCTTTAGTGTAGGAGCAATCGCTGGACGTTCACAATTTCGATGTTGAGCTCTGGCCAGATTGAGCAGGAGAGGCTGTGTACGTTGGAAGTTTTAGTAGGCTAAACAAGTTCAGAGCCCAAGTGTTTGTGGTTCGTTTGAGAGGTTACCAGTGGGAGATGAGGACCAGCAAGAGCTTTCAGGGCTGGCACCTTTAGTGTAGGAGCAATCGCTGGACGTTCGCAATTTCTGTGTTGAATTTTGGCCAGATTGAGCAGGAGAGGCTGTGTACGTTGGAAGTTTTAGTAGGCTAAACAAGTTCAGAGCCCAAGTGTTTGTGGTTCGTTTGAGAGGTTACCAGTGGGAGATGAGGACCAGCAAGAGCTTTCAGGGCTGGCACCTTTAGTGTAGGAGCAATCGCTGGACGTTCGCAATTTCGGTGTTGAATTTTGGCCAGATTGAGCAGGAGAGGCTGTGTACGTTGGAAGTTTTAGTAGGCTAAACAAGTTCAGAGCCCAAGTGTTTGTGGTTCGTTTGAGAGGTTACCAGTGGGAGATGAGGACCAGCAAGAGCTTTCAGGGCTGGCACCTTTAGTGTAGGAGCAATCCCTGGACGTTCACAATTTCGGTGTGGAGCTCTGGCCAGATTGAGCAGGAGAGGCTGTGTACGTTGGAAGTTTTAGTAGGCTAAACAAGTTCAGAGGCCAAGTGTTTGTGGTTCGTTTGAGAGGTTACTAGTGGGAGATGAGGACCAGCAAGAGCTTTCAGGGCTGGCACCTTTAGTGTAGGAGCAATCGCTGGACGTTCGCAATGTCGGTGTTGAATTTTGGCCAGATTGAGCAGGAGAGGCTGTGTACGTTGGAAGTTTTAGTAGGCTAAACAAGTTCAGAGCCCAAGTGTTTGTGGTTCGTTTGAGAGGTTACCAGTGGGAGATGAGGACCAGCAAGAGCTTTCAGGGCTGGCACCTTTAGTGTAGGAGCAATCGCTAGACGTTCACAATTTCGGTGTTGAGCTCTGGCCAGATTGAGCAGGAGAGGCTGTGTACGTTGGAAGTTTTAGTGGGCTAAACAAGTTCAGAGCCCAAGTGTTTGTGGTTCGTTTGAGAGGTTACCAGTGGGAGATGAGGACCAGCAAGAGCTTTCAGGGCTGGCACCTTTAGTGTAGGAGCAATCCCTGGACGTTCACAATTTCGGTGTTGAATTTTGGGCAGATTGAGCAGAAGAGGCTGTGTACGTTGGAAGTTTTAGTAGGCTAAACAAGTTCAGAGCCCAAGTGTTTGTGGTTCGTTTGAGAGGTTACCAGTGGGAGATGAGGACCAGCAAGAGCTTTCAGGGCTGGCACCTTTAGTGTAGGAGCAATCGCTGGACGTTCGCAATTTTGGTGTTGAGCTCTGGCCAGATTGAGCAGGAGAGGCTGTTTACGTTGGAAGTTTTAGTAGGCTAAACAAGTTCAGAGGCCAAGTGTTTGTGGTTCGTTTGAGAGGTTACCAGTGGAGATGAGGACCAGCAAGAGCTTTCAGGGCTGGCACCTTTAGTGTAGGAGCAATCGCTGGACGTTCGCAATTTCGGTGTTGAGCTCTGGCCAGATTGAGCAGGAGAGGCTGTGTACGTTGGAAGTTTTAGTAGGCTAAACAAGTTCAGAGGCCAAGTGTTTGTGGTTCGTTTGAGAGGTTACCAGTGGGAGATGAGGACCAGCAAGAGCTTTCAGGGCTGGCACCTTTAGTGTAGGAGCAATCGCTGGACGTTCGCAATGTCGGTGTTGAGCTCTGGCCAGATTGAGCAGGAGAGGCTGTGTACGTTGGAAGTTTTAGTAGGCTAAACAAGTTCAGAGCCCAAGTGTTTGTGGTTCGTTTGAGAGGTTACCAGTGGGAGATGAGGACCAGCAAGAGCTTTCAGGGCTGGCACCTTTAGTGTAGGAGCAATCCCTGGACGTTCACAATTTCGGTGTTGAGCTCTGGCCAGATTGAGCAGGAGAGGCTGTGTACGTTGGAAGTTTTAGTAGGCTAAACAAGTTCAGAGGCCAAGTGTTTGTGGTTCGTTTGAGAGGTTACCAGTGGGAGATGAGGACCAGCAAGAGCTTTCAGGGCTGGCACCTTTAGTGTAGGAGCAATCGCTGGACGTTCGCAATTTCGGTGTTGAGCTCTGGCCAGATTGAGCAGGAGAGGCTGTGTACGTTGGAAGTTTTAGTAGGCTAAACAAGTTCAGAGCCCAAGTGTTTGTGGTTCGTTTGAGAGGTTACCAGTGGGAGATGAGGACCAGCAAGAGCTTTCAGGGCTGGCACCTTTAGTGTAGGAGCAATCGCTGGACGTTCGCAATTTCGATGTTGAGCTCTGGCCAGATTGAGCAGGAGAGGCTGTGTACGTTGGAAGTTTTAGTAGGCTAAACAAGTTCAGAGCCCAAGTGTTTGTGGTTCGTTTGAGAGGTTACCAGTGGGAGATGAGGACCAGCAAGAGCTTTCAGGGCTGGCACCTTTAGTGTAGGAGCAATCGCTGGACGTTCACAATTTCGGTGTTGAGCTCTGGCCAGATTGAGCAGGAGAGGCTGTGTACGTTGGAAGTTTTAGTAGGCTAAACAAGTTCAGAGCCCAAGTGTTTGTGGTTCGTTTGAGAGGTTACCAGTGGGAGATGAGGACCAGCAAGAGCTTTCAGGGCTGGCACCTTTAGTGTAGGAGCAATCCCTGGACGTTCGCAATTTTGGTGTTGAGCTCTAGCCAGATTGAGCAGGAGAGGCTGTGTACGTTGGAAGTTTTAGTAGGCTAAACAAGTTCAGAGCCCAAGTGTTTGTGGTTCGTTTGAGAGGTTACCAGTGGGAGATGAGGACCAGCAAGAGCTTTCAGGGCTGGCACCTTTAGTGTAGGAGCAATCCCTGGACGTTCACAATTTCGGTGTGGAGCTCTGGCCAGATTGAGCAGGAGAGGCTGTGTACGTTGGAAGTTTTAGTAGGCTAAACAAGTTCAGAGCCCAAGTGTTTGTGGTTCGTTTGAGAGGTTACCAGTGGGAGATGAGGACCAGCAAGAGCTTTCAGGGCTGGCACCTTTAGTGTAGGAGCAATCCCTGGACGTTCGCAATGTCGGTGTTGTGCTCTGGCCAGATTGAGCAGGAGAGGCTGTGTACGTTGGAAGTTTTAGTAGGCTAAACAAGTTCAGAGCCCAAGTGTTTGTGGTTCGTTTGAGAGGTTACCAGTGGGAGATGAGGACCAGCAAGAGCTTTCAGGGCTGGCACCTTTAGTGTAGGAGCAATCCTTGGACGTTCGCAATTTCGGTTTTGAACTCTGGCCAGATTGAGCAGGAGAGGCTGTGCACGTTGGAAGTTTTAGTAGGCTAAACAAGTTCAGAGCCCAAGTGTTTGTGGTTCGTTTGAGAGGTTACCAGTGGGAGATGAGGACCAGCAAGAGCTTTCAGGGCTGGCACCTTTAGTGTAGGAGCAATCCCTGGACGTTCACAATTTCGGTGTTGAGCTCTGGCCAGATTGAGCAGGAGAGGCTGTGTACGTTGGAAGTTTTAGTAGGCTAAACAAGTTCAGAGCCCAAGTGTTTGTGGTTCGTTTGAGAGGTTACCAGTGGGAGATGAGGACCAGCAAGAGCTTTCAGGGCTGGCACCTTTAGTGTAGGAGCAATCGCTGGACGTTCACAATTTCGGTGTTGAATTTTGGCCAGATTGAGCAGGAGAGGCTGTGTACGTTGGAAGTTTTAGTAGGCTAAACAAGTTCAGAGCCCAAGTGTTTGTGGTTCGTTTGAGAGGTTACCAGTGGGAGATGAGGACCAGCAAGAGCTTTCAGGGCTGGCACCTTTAGTGTAGGAGCAATCCCTGGACGTTCGCAATGTCGGTGTTGAGCTCTGGCCAGATTGAGCAGGAGAGGCTGTGTACGTTGGAAGTTTTAGTAGCCTAAACAAGTTCAGAGGCCAAGTGTTTGTGGTTCGTTTGAGAGGTTACCAGTGGGAGATGAGGACCAGCAAGAGCTTTCAGGGCTGGCACCTTTAGTGTAGGAGCAATCGCTGGACGTTCGCAATTTTGGTGTTGAGCTCTGGCCAGATTGAGCAGGAGAGGCTGTGTACGTTGGAAGTTTTAGTAGGCTAAACAAGTTCAGAGCCCAAGTGTTTGTGGTTCGTTTGAGAGGTTACCAGTGGGAGATGAGGACCAGCAAGAGCTTTCAGGGCTGGCACCTTTAGTGTAGGAGCAATCGCTGGACGTTCGCAATGTCGATATTGAGCTCTGGCCAGATTGAGCAGGAGAGGCTGTGTACGTTGGAAGTTTTAGTAGGCTAAACAAGTTCAGAGCCCAAGTGTTTGTGGTTCGTTTGAGAGGTTACCAGTGGGAGATGAGGACCAGCAAGAGCTTTCAGGGCTGGCACGTTTAGTGTGGGAGCAATCCCTGGACGTTCACAATTTCAGTGTTGAGCTCTGGCCAGATTGAGCAGGAGAGGCTGTGTACGTTGGAAGTTTTAGTAGGCTAAACAAGTTCAGAGGCCAAGTGTTTGTGGTTCGTTTGAGAGGTTACCAGTGGGAGATGAGGACCAGCAAGAGCTTTCAGGGCTGGCACCTTTAGTGTAGGAGCAATCGCTGGACGTTCACAATTTCGGTGTTGAATTTTGGCCAGATTGAGCAGGAGAGGCTGTGTACGTTGGAAGTTTTAGTAGGCTAAACAAGTTCAGAGCCCAAGTGTTTGTGGTTCGTTTGAGAGGTTACCAGTGGGAGATGAGGACCAGCAAGAGCTTTCAGGGCTGGCACCTTTAGTGTAGGAGCAATCCCTGGACGTTCGCAATTTCGGTGTTGAGCTCTGGCCAGATTGAGCAGGAGAGGCTGTGTACGTTGGAAGTTTTAGTAGGCTAAACAAGTTCAGAGCCCAAGTGTTTGTGGTTCGTTTGAGAGGTTACCAGTGGGAGATGAGGACCAGCAAGAGCTTTCAGGGCTGGCACCTTTAGTGTAGGAGCAATCCCTGGACGTTCACAATTTCGGTGTGGAGCTCTGGCCAGATTGAGCAGGAGAGGCTGTGTACGTTGGAAGTTTTAGTAGGCTAAACAAGTTCAGAGCCCAAGTGTTTGTGGTTTGTTTGAGAGGTTACCAGTGGGAGATGAGGACCAGCAAGAGCTTTCAGGGCTGGCACCTTTAGTGTAGGAGCAATCGCTGGACGTTCGCAATGTCGGTGTTGTGCTCTGGCCAGATTGAGCAGGAGAGGCTGTGTACGTTGGAAGTTTTAGTAGGCTAAACAAGTTCAGAGCCCAAGTGTTTGTGGTTCGTTTGAGAGGTTACCAGTGGGAGATGAGGACCAGCAAGAGCTTTCAGGGCTGGCACGTTTAGTGTGGGAGCAATCCCTGGACGTTCACAATTTCAGTGTTGAGCTCTGGCCAGATTGAGCAGGAGAGGCTGTGTACGTTGGAAGTTTTAGTAGGCTAAACAAGTTCAGAGCCCAAGTGTTTGTGGTTTGTTTGAGAGGTTACCAGTGGGAGATGAGGACCAGCAAGAGCTTTCAGGGCTGGCACCTTTAGTGTAGGAGCAATCGCTGGACGTTCGCAATGTCGGTGTTGTGCTCTGGCCAGATTGAGCAGGAGAGGCTGTGTACGTTGGAAGTTTTAGTAGGCTAAACAAGTTCAGAGCCCAAGTGTTTGTGGTTCGTTTGAGAGGTTACCAGTGGGACATGAGGACCAGCAAGAGCTTTCAGGGCTGGCACGTTTAGTGTGGGAGCAATCCCTGGACGTTCACAATTTCAGTGTTGAGCTCTGGCCAGATTGAGCAGGAGAGGCTGTGTACGTTGGAAGTTTTAGTAGGCTAAACAAGTTCAGAGGCCAAGTGTTTGTGGTTCGTTTGAGAGGTTACCAGTGGGAGATGAGGACCAGCAAGAGCTTTCAGGGCTGGCACCTTTAGTGTAGGAGCAATCGCTGGACGTTCACAATTTCGGTGTTGAGCTCTGGCCAGATTGAGCAGGAGAGGCTGTGTACGTTGGAAGTTTTAGTAGGCTAAACAAGTTCAGAGCCCAAGTGTTTGTGGTTCGTTTGAGAGGTTACCAGTGGGAGATGAGGACCAGCAAGAGCTTTCAGGGCTGGCACCTTTAGTGTAGGAGCAATCCCTGGACGTTCGCAATTTCGGTGTTGAGCTCTGGCCAGATTGAGCAGGAGAGGCTGTGTACGTTGGAAGTTTTAGTAGGCTAAACAAGTTCAGAGCCCAAGTGTTTGTGGTTCGTTTGAGAGGTTACCAGTGGGAGATGAGGACCAGCAAGAGCTTTCAGGGCTGGCACCTTTAGTGTAGGAGCAATCCCTGGACGTTCACAATTTCGGTGTGGAGCTCTGGCCAGATTGAGCAGGAGAGGCTGTGTACGTTGGAAGTTTTAGTAGGCTAAACAAGTTCAGAGCCCAAGTGTTTGTGGTTTGTTTGAGAGGTTACCAGTGGGAGATGAGGACCAGCAAGAGCTTTCAGGGCTGGCACCTTTAGTGTAGGAGCAATCCCTGGACGTTCGCAATGTCGGTGTTGTGCTCTGGCCAGATTGAGCAGGAGAGGCTGTGTACGTTGGAAGTTTTAGTAGGCTAAACAAGTTCAGAGCCAAGTGTTTGTGGTTCGTTTGAGAGGTTACCAGTGGGAGATGAGGACCAGCAAGAGCTTTCAGGGCTGGCACCTTTAGTGTAGGAGCAATCCTTGGACGTTCGCAATTTCGGTGTTGAACTCTGGCCAGATTGAGCAGGAGAGGCTGTGCACGTTGGAAGTTTTAGTAGGCTAAACAAGTTCAGAGCCCAAGTGTTTGTGGTTCGTTTGAGAGGTTACCAGTGGGAGATGAGGACCAGCAAGAGCTTTCAGGGCTGGCACCTTTAGTGTAGGAGCAATCCCTGGACGTTCACAATTTCGGTGTTGAGCTCTGGCCAGATTGAGCAGGAGAGGCTGTGTACGTTGGAAGTTTTAGTAGGCTAAACAAGTTCAGAGCCCAAGTGTTTGTGGTTCGTTTGAGAGGTTACCAGTGGGAGATGAGGACCAGCAAGAGCTTTCAGGGCTGGCACCTTTAGTGTAGGAGCAATCCTGGACGTTCGCAATTTCGGAGTTGAGCTCTGGCCAGATTGAGCAGGAGAGGCTGTGTACGTTGGAAGTTTTAGTAGGCTAAACAAGTTCAGAGCCCAAGTGTTTGTGGTTCGTTTGAGAGGTTACCAGTGGGAGATGAGGACCAGCAAGAGCTTTCAGGGCTGGCACCTTTAGTGTAGGAGCAATCCCTGGACGTTCGCAATTTCGGTGTTGAGCTCTGGCCAGATTGAGCAGGAGAGGCTGTGTACGTTGGAAGTTTTAGTAGCCTAAACAAGTTCAGAGGCCAAGTGTTTGTGGTTCGTTGAGAGGTTACCAGTGGGAGATGAGGACCAGCAAGAGCTTTCAGGGCTGGCACCTTTAGTGTAGGAGCAATCGCTGGACGTTCGCAATTTTGGTGTTGAGCTCTGGCCAGATTGAGCAGGAGAGGCTGTGTACGTTGGAAGTTTTAGTAGGCTAAACAAGTTCAGAGCCCAAGTGTTTGTGGTTCGTTTGAGAGGTTACCAGTGGGAGATGAGGACCAGCAAGAGCTTTCAGGGCTGGCACCTTTAGTGTAGGAGCAATCCCTGGACGTTCGCAATTTCGATATTGAGCTCTGGCCAGATTGAGCAGGAGAGGCTGTGTACGTTGGAAGTTTTAGTAGGCTAAACAAGTTCAGAGGCCAAGTGTTTGTGGTTCGTTTGAGAGGTTACCAGTGGGAGATGAGGACCAGCAAGAGCTTTCAGGGCTGGCACCTTTAGTGTAGGAGCAATCGCTGGACGTTCACAATTTCGGTGTTGAATTTTGGCCAGATTGAGCAGGAGAGGCTGTGTACGTTGGAAGTTTTAGTAGGCTAAACAAGTTCAGAGCCCAAGTGTTTGTGGTTCGTT
Source organism: Gavia stellata (assembly GCF_030936135.1). Taxonomy (NCBI): domain Eukaryota; kingdom Metazoa; phylum Chordata; class Aves; order Gaviiformes; family Gaviidae; genus Gavia; species Gavia stellata. The sequence continues at coordinate 19,572 of NW_026777156.1, forward strand.
TGAGAGGTTACCAGTGGGAGATGAGGACCAGCAAGAGCTTTCAGGGCTGGCACCTTTAGTGTAGGAGCAATCCTTGGACGTTCGCAATTTCGGTGTTGAGCTCTGGCCAGATTGAGCAGGAGAGGCTGTGTACGTTGGAAGTTTTAGTAGGCTAAACAAGTTCAGAGCCCAAGTGTTTGTGGTTCGTTTGAGAGGTTACCAGTGGGAGATGAGGACCAGCAAGAGCTTTCAGGGCTGGCACCTTTAGTGTAGGAGCAATCCCTGGACGTTCACAATTTCGGTGTGGAGCTCTGGCCAGATTGAGCAGGAGAGGCTGTGTACGTTGGAAGTTTTAGTAGGCTAAACAAGTTCAGAGCCCAAGTGTTTGTGGTTTGTTTGAGAGGTTACCAGTGGGAGATGAGGACCAGCAAGAGCTTTCAGGGCTGGCACCTTTAGTGTAGGAGCAATCGCTGGACGTTCGCAATGTCGGTGTTGTGCTCTGGCCAGATTGAGCAGGAGAGGCTGTGTACGTTGGAAGTTTTAGTAGGCTAAACAAGTTCAGAGCCCAAGTGTTTGTGGTTCGTTTGAGAGGTTACCAGTGGGAGATGAGGACCAGCAAGAGCTTTCAGGGCTGGCACCTTTAGTGTAGGAGCAATCCTTGGACGTTCGCAATTTCGGTGTTGAACTCTGGCCAGATTGAGCAGGAGAGGCTGTGCACGTTGGAAGTTTTAGTAGGCTAAACAAGTTCAGAGCCCAAGTGTTTGTGGTTCGTTTGAGAGGTTACCAGTGGGAGATGAGGACCAGCAAGAGCTTTCAGGGCTGGCACCTTTAGTGTAGGAGCAATCCCTGGACGTTCGCAATTTCGGAGTTGAGCTCTGGCCAGATTGAGCAGGAGAGGCTGTGTACGTTGGAAGTTTTAGTAGGCTAAACAAGTTCAGAGGCCAAGTGTTTGTGGTTCGTTTGAGAGGTTACCAGTGGGAGATGAGGACCAGCAAGAGCTTTCAGGGCTGGCACCTTTAGTGTAGGAGCAATCGCTGGACGTTCGCAATGTCGGTGTTGAGCTCTGGCCAGATTGAGCAGGAGGGGCTGTGTACGTTGGAAGTTTTAGTAGGCTAAACAAGTTCAGAGGCCAAGTGTTTGTGGTTCGTTTGAGAGGTTACCAGTGGGAGATGAGGACCAGCAAGAGCTTTCAGGGCTGGCACCTTTAGTGTAGGAGCAATCCCTGGATGTTCGCAATTTCGGTGTTGAGCTCTGGCCAGATTGAGCAGGAGAGGCTGTGTACGTTGGAAGTTTTAGTAGCCTAAACAAGTTCAGAGCCCAAGTGTTTGTGGTTCGTTTGAGAGGTTACCAGTGGGAGATGAGGACCAGCAAGAGCTTTCAGGGCTGGCACCTTTAGTGTAGGAGCAATCGCTGGACGTTCGCAATGTCGGTGTTGAGCTCTGGCCAGATTGAGCAGGAGAGGCTGTGTACGTTGGAAGTTTTAGTAGTCTAAACAAGTTCAGAGCCCAAGTGTTTGTGGTTCGTTTGAGAGGTTACCAGTGGGAGATGAGGACCAGCAAGAGCTTTCAGGGCTGGCACCTTTAGTGTAGGAGCAATCCCTGACGTTCGCAATTTCGGTGTTGAGCTCTGGCCAGATTGAGCAGGAGAGGCTGTGTACGTTGGAAGTTTTAGTAGCCTAAACAAGTTCAGAGGCCAAGTGTTTGTGGTTCGTTTGAGAGGTTACCAGTGGGAGATGAGGACCAGCAAGAGCTTTCAGGGCTGGCACCTTTAGTGTAGGAGCAATCGCTGGACGTTCGCAATTTTGGTGTTGAGCTCTGGCCAGATTGAGCAGGAGAGGCTGTGTACGTTGGAAGTTTTAGTAGGCTAAACAAGTTCAGAGCCCAAGTGTTTGTGGTTCGTTTGAGAGGTTACCAGTGGGAGATGAGGACCAGCAAGAGCTTTCAGGGCTGGCACCTTTAGTGTAGGAGCAATCCCTGGACGTTCGCAATTTCGATATTGAGCTCTGGCCAGATTGAGCAGGAGAGGCTGTGTACGTTGGAAGTTTTAGTAGGCTAAACAAGTTCAGAGGCCAAGTGTTTGTGGTTCGTTTGAGAGGTTACCAGTGGGAGATGAGGACCAGCAAGAGCTTTCAGGGCTGGCACCTTTAGTGTAGGAGCAATCGCTGGACGTTCGCAATGTCGGTGTTGAATTTTGGCCAGATTGAGCAGGAGAGGCTGTGTACGTTGGAAGTTTTAGTAGGCTAAACAAGTTCAGAGCCCAAGTGTTTGTGGTTCGTTTGAGAGGTTACCAGTGGGAGATGAGGACCAGCAAGAGCTTTCAGGGCTGGCACCTTTAGTGTAGGAGCAATCCTTGGACGTTCGCAATTTCGGTGTTGAGCTCTGGCCAGATTGAGCAGGAGAGGCTGTGTACGTTGGAAGTTTTAGTAGGCTAAACAAGTTCAGAGCCCAAGTGTTTGTGGTTCGTTTGAGAGGTTACCAGTGGGAGATGAGGACCAGCAAGAGCTTTCAGGGCTGGCACCTTTAGTGTAGGAGCAATCCCTGGACGTTCACAATTTCGGTGTGGAGCTCTGGCCAGATTGAGCAGGAGAGGCTGTGTACGTTGGAAGTTTTAGTAGGCTAAACAAGTTCAGAGCCCAAGTGTTTGTGGTTTGTTTGAGAGGTTACCAGTGGGAGATGAGGACCAGCAAGAGCTTTCAGGGCTGGCACCTTTAGTGTAGGAGCAATCGCTGGACGTTCGCAATGTCGGTGTTGTGCTCTGGCCAGATTGAGCAGGAGAGGCTGTGTACGTTGGAAGTTTTAGTAGGCTAAACAAGTTCAGAGCCCAAGTGTTTGTGGTTCGTTTGAGAGGTTACCAGTGGGAGATGAGAACCAGCAAGAGCTTTCAGGGCTGGCACCTTTAGTGTAGGAGCAATCCTTGGACGTTCGCAATTTCGGTGTTGAACTCTGGCCAGATTGAGCAGGAGAGGCTGTGCACGTTGGAAGTTTTAGTAGGCTAAACAAGTTCAGAGCCCAAGTGTTTGTGGTTCGTTTGAGAGGTTACCAGTGGGAGATGAGGACCAGCAAGAGCTTTCAGGGCTGGCACCTTTAGTGTAGGAGCAATCCCTGGACGTTCGCAATTTCGGAGTTGAGCTCTGGCCAGATTGAGCAGGAGAGGCTGTGTACGTTGGAAGTTTTAGTAGGCTAAACAAGTTCAGAGGCCAAGTGTTTGTGGTTCGTTTGAGAGGTTACCAGTGGAGATGAGGACCAGCAAGAGCTTTCAGGGCTGGCACCTTTAGTGTAGGAGCAATCGCTGGACGTTCGCAATGTCGGTGTTGAGCTCTGGCCAGATTGAGCAGGAGAGGCTGTGTACGTTGGAAGTTTTAGTAGGCTAACAAGTTCAGAGGCCAAGTGTTTGTGGTTCGTTTGAGAGGTTACCAGTGGGAGATGAGGACCAGCAAGAGCTTTCAGGGCTGGCACCTTTAGTGTAGGAGCAATCCCTGGATGTTCGCAATTTCGGTGTTGAGCTCTGGCCAGATTGAGCAGGAGAGGCTGTGTACGTTGGAAGTTTTAGTAGCCTAAACAAGTTCAGAGCCCAAGTGTTTGTGGTTCGTTTGAGAGGTTACCAGTGGGAGATGAGGACCAGCAAGAGCTTTCAGGGCTGGCACCTTTAGTGTAGGAGCAATCGCTGGACGTTCGCATGTCGGTGTTGAGCTCTGGCCAGATTGAGCAGGAGAGGCTGTGTACGTTGGAAGTTTTAGTAGGCTAAACAAGTTCAGAGCCCAAGTGTTTGTGGTTCGTTTGAGAGGTTACCAGTGGGAGATGAGGACCAGCAAGAGCTTTCAGGGCTGGCACCTTTAGTGTAGGAGCAATCGCTGGACGTTCGCAATGTCGGTGTTGAGCTCTGGCCAGATTGAGCAGGAGAGGCTGTGTACTTTGGAAGTTTTAGTAGGCTAAACAAGTTCAGAGCCCAAGTGTTTGTGGTTCGTTTGAGAGGTTACCAGTGGAGATGAGGACCAGCAAGAGCTTTCAGGGCTGGCACTTTTAGTGTAGGAGCAATCCCTGGACGTTCGCAATTTCGGTGTTGAGCTCTGGCCAGATTGAGCAGGAGAGGCTGTGTACGTTGGCAGTTTTAGTAGGCTAAACAAGTTCAGAGCCCAAGTGTTTGTGGTTCGTTTGAGAGGTTACCAGTGGGAGATGAGGACCAGCAAGAGCTTTCAGGGCTGGCACCTTTAGTGTAGGAGCAATCCCTGGACGTTCGCAATTTCGATGTTGAGCTCTGGCCAGATTGAGCAGGAGAGGCTGTGTACGTTGGAAGTTTTAGTAGGCTAAACAAGTTCAGAGCCCAAGTGTTTGTGGTTCGTTTGAGAGGTTACCAGTGGGAGATGAGGACCAGCAAGAGCTTTCAGGGCTGGCACCTTTAGTGTAGGAGCAATCGCTGGACGTTCGCAATGTCGGTGTTGAGCTCTGGCCAGATTGAGCAGGAGAGGCTGTGTACGTTGGAAGTTTTAGTAGGCTAAACAAGTTCAGAGGCCAAGTGTTTGTGGTTCATTTGAGAGGTTACCAGTGGGAGATGAGGACCAGCAAGAGCTTTCAGGGCTGGCACCTTTAGTGTAGGAGCAATCGCTGGACGTTCGCAATTTCGGTGTTGAGCTCTGGCCAGATTGAGCAGGAGAGGCTGTGTACGTTGGAAGTTTTAGTAGGCTAAACAAGTTCAGAGCCCAAGTGTTTGTGGTTCGTTTGAGAGGTTACCAGTGGGAGATGAGGACCAGCAAGAGCTTTCAGGGCTGGCACCTTTAGTGTAGGAGCAATCCCTGGACGTTCGCAATTTCGATGTTGAGCTCTGGCCAGATTGAGCAGAAGAGGCTGTGTACGTTGGAAGTTTTAGTAGGCTAAACAAGTTCAGAGCCCAAGTGTTTGTGGTTCGTTTGAGAGGTTACCAGTGGGAGATGAGGACCAGCAAGAGCTTTCAGGGCTGGCACCTTTAGTGTAGGAGCAATCCCTGGACGTTCGCAATGTCGGTGTTGTGCCATGGCCAGATTGAGCAGGAGAGGCTGTGTACGTTGGAAGTTTTAGTAGGCTAAACAAGTTCAGAGCCCAAGTGTTTGTGGTTCGTTTGAGAGGTTACCAGTGGGAGATGAGGACCAGCAAGAGCTTTCAGGGCTGGCACCTTTAGTGTAGGAGCAATCCTTGACGTTCGCAATTTCGGTGTTGAACTCTGGCCAGATTGAGCAGGAGAGGCTGTGTACGTTGGAAGTTTTAGTAGGCTAAACAAGTTCAGAGCCCAAGTGTTTGTGGTTCGTTTGAGAGGTTACCAGTGGGAGATGAGGACCAGCAAGAGCTTTCAGGGCTGGCACCTTTAGTGTAGGAGCAATCCCTGGACGTTCGCAATTTCGGAGTTGAGCTCTGGCCAGATTGAGCAGGAGAGGCTGTGTACGTTGGAAGTTTTAGTAGGCTAAACAAGTTCAGAGGCCAAGTGTTTGTGGTTCGTTTGAGAGGTTACCAGTGGGAGATGAGGACCAGCAAGAGCTTTCAGGGCTGGCACCTTTAGTGTAGGAGCAATCGCTGGACGTTCGCAATGTCGGTGTTGAGCTCTGACCAGATTGAGCAGGAGAGGCTGTGTACGTTGGAAGTTTTAGTAGGCTAAACAAGTTCAGAGGCCAAGTGTTTGTGGTTCGTTTGAGAGGTTACCAGTGGGAGATGAGGACCAGCAAGAGCTTTCAGGGCTGGCACCTTTAGTGTAGGAGCAATCGCTGGACGTTCGCAATTTCGGTGTTGAGCTCTGGCCAGATTGAGCAGGAGAGGCTGTGTACGTTGGAAGTTTTAGTAGGCTAAACAAGTTCAGAGCCCAAGTGTTTGTGGTTCGTTTGAGAGGTTACCAGTGGGAGATGAGGACCAGCAAGAGCTTTCAGGGCTGGCACCTTTAGTGTAGGAGCAATCGCTGGACGTTCACAATTTCGGTGTTGAATTTTGGCCAGATTGAGCAGGAGAGGCTGTGTACGTTGGAAGTTTTAGTAGGCTAAACAAGTTCAGAGCCCAAGTGTTTGTGGTTCGTTTGAGAGGTTACCAGTGGGAGATGAGGACCAGCAAGAGCTTTCAGGGCTGGCACCTTTAGTGTAGGAGCAATCCTGGACGTTCGCAATTTCGGTGTGGAGCTCTGGCCAGATTGAGCAGGAGAGGCTGTGTACGTTGGAAGTTTTAGTAGCCTAAACAAGTTCAGAGCCCAAGTGTTTGTGGTTCGTTTGAGAGGTTACCAGTGGGAGATGAGGACCAGCAAGAGCTTTCAGGGCTGGCACCTTTAGTGTAGGAGCAATCGCTGGACGTTCGCAATGTCGGTGTTGAGCTCTGGCCAGATTGAGCAGGAGAGGCTGTGTACGTTGGAAGTTTTAGTAGGCTAAACAAGTTCAGAGCCCAAGTGTTTGTGGTTCGTTTGAGAGGTTACCAGTGGGAGATGAGGACCAGCAAGAGCTTTCAGGGCTGGCACCTTTAGTGTAGGAGCAATCGCTGGACGTTCGCAATTTCGATATTGAGCTCTGGCCAGATTGAGCAGGAGAGGCTGTGTACGTTGGAAGTTTTAGTAGGCTAAACAAGTTCAGAGCCCAAGTGTTTGTGGTTCGTTTGAGAGGTTACCAGTGGGAGATGAGGACCAGCAAGAGCTTTCAGGGCTGGCACCTTTAGTGTAGGAGCAATCCCTGGACGTTCACAATTTCAGTGTTGAGCTCTGGCCAGATTGAGCAGGAGAGGCTGTGTACGTTGGAAGTTTTAGTAGGCTAAACAAGTTCAGAGGCCAAGTGTTTGTGGTTCGTTTGAGAGGTTACCAGTGGGAGATGAGGACCAGCAAGAGCTTTCAGGGCTGGCACCTTTAGTGTAGGAGCAATCGCTGGACGTTCACAATTTCGGTGTTGAATTTTGGCCAGATTGAGCAGGAGAGGCTGTGTACGTTGGAAGTTTTAGTAGGCTAAACAAGTTCAGAGCCCAAGTGTTTGTGGTTCGTTTGAGAGGTTACCAGTGGGAGATGAGGACCAGCAAGAGCTTTCAGGGCTGGCACCTTTAGTGTAGGAGCAATCCTTGGACGTTCGCAATTTCGGTGTTGAGCTCTGGCCAGATTGAGCAGGAGAGGCTGTGTACGTTGGAAGTTTTAGTAGGCTAAACAAGTTCAGAGCCCAAGTGTTTGTGGTTCGTTGAGAGGTTACCAGTGGGAGATGAGGACCAGCAAGAGCTTTCAGGGCTGGCACCTTTAGTGTAGGAGCAATCCCTGGACGTTCACAATTTCGGTGTGGAGCTCTGGCCAGATTGAGCAGGAGAGGCTGTGTACGTTGGAAGTTTTAGTAGGCTAAACAAGTTCAGAGCCCAAGTGTTTGTGGTTTGTTTGAGAGGTTACCAGTGGGAGATGAGGACCAGCAAGAGCTTTCAGGGCTGGCACCTTTAGTGTAGGAGCAATCGCTGGACGTTCGCAATGTCGGTGTTGTGCTCTGGCCAGATTGAGCAGGAGAGGCTGTGTACGTTGGAAGTTTTAGTAGGCTAAACAAGTTCAGAGCCCAAGTGTTTGTGGTTCGTTTGAGAGGTTACCAGTGGAGATGAGGACCAGCAAGAGCTTTCAGGGCTGGCACCTTTAGTGTAGGAGCAATCCTTGGACGTTCGCAATTTCGGTGTTGAACTCTGGCCAGATTGAGCAGGAGAGGCTGTGCACGTTGGAAGTTTTAGTAGGCTAAACAAGTTCAGAGCCCAAGTGTTTGTGGTTCGTTTGAGAGGTTACCAGTGGGAGATGAGGACCAGCAAGAGCTTTCAGGGCTGGCACCTTTAGTGTAGGAGCAATCCCTGGACGTTCGCAATTTCGGAGTTGAGCTCTGGCCAGATTGAGCAGGAGAGGCTGTGTACGTTGGAAGTTTTAGTAGGCTAAACAAGTTCAGAGGCCAAGTGTTTGTGGTTCGTTTGAGAGGTTACCAGTGGGAGATGAGGACCAGCAAGAGCTTTCAGGGCTGGCACCTTTAGTGTAGGAGCAATCGCTGGACGTTCGCAATTTCGGTGTGGAGCTCTGGCCAGATTGAGCAGGAGAGGCTGTGGACGTTGGAAGTTTTAGTAGGCTAAACAAGTTCAGAGGCCAAGTGTTTGTGGTTCGTTTGAGAGGTTACCAGTGGGAGATGAGGACCAGCAAGAGCTTTCAGGGCTGGCACCTTTAGTGTAGGAGCAATCCCTGGATGTTCGCAATTTCGGTGTTGAGCTCTGGCCAGATTGAGCAGGAGAGGCTGTGTACGTTGGAAGTTTTAGTAGGCTAAACAAGTTCAGAGCCCAAGTGTTTGTGGTTCGTTTGAGAGGTTACCAGTGGGAGATGAGGACCAGCAAGAGCTTTCAGGGCTGGCACCTTTAGTGTAGGAGCAATCGCTGGACGTTCGCAATGTCGGCGTTGAGCTCTGGCCAGATTGAGCAGGAGAGGCTGTGTACGTTGAAGTTTTAGTAGGCTAAACAAGTTCAGAGCCCAAGTGTTTGTGGTTCGTTTGAGAGGTTACCAGTGGGAGATGAGGACCAGCAAGAGCTTTCAGGGCTGGCACCTTTAGTGTAGGAGCAATCGCTGGACGTTCGCAATGTCGGTGTTGAGCTCTGGCCAGATTGAGCAGGAGAGGCTGTGTACGTTGGAAGTTTTAGTAGGCTAAACAAGTTCAGAGCCCAAGTGTTTGTGGTTCGTTTGAGAGGTTACCAGTGGAGATGAGGACCAGCAAGAGCTTTCAGGGCTGGCACTTTTAGTGTAGGAGCAATCCCTGGACGTCGCAATTTCGGTGTTGAGCTCTGGCCAGATTGAGCAGGAGAGGCTGTGTACGTTGCAGTTTTAGTAGGCTAAACAAGTTCAGAGCCCAAGTGTTTGTGGTTCGTTTGAGAGGTTACCAGTGGGAGATGAGGACCAGCAAGAGCTTTCAGGGCTGGCACCTTTAGTGTAGGAGCAATCCCTGGACGTTCGCAATTTCGATGTTGAGCTCTGGCCAGATTGAGCAGGAGAGGCTGTGTACGTTGGAAGTTTTAGTAGGCTAAACAAGTTCAGAGCCCAAGTGTTTGTGGTTCGTTTGAGAGGTTACCAGTGGGAGATGAGGACCAGCAAGAGCTTTCAGGGCTGGCACCTTTAGTGTAGGAGCAATCCCTGGACATTCACAGTTTCGGTGTGGAGCTCTGGCCAGATTGAGCAGGAGAGGCTGTGTACGTTGGAAGTTTTAGTAGCCTAAACAAGTTCAGAGCCCAAGTGTTTGTGGTTCGTTTGAGAGGTTACCAGTGGGAGATGAGGACCAGCAAGAGCTTTCAGGGCTGGCACCTTTAGTGTAGGAGCAATCCCTGGACGTTCGCAATTTCGGTGTTGAGCTCTGGCCAGATTGAGCAGGAGAGGCTGTGTACGTTGGAAGTTTTAGTGGGCTAAACAAGTTCAGAGCCCAAGTGTTTGTGGTTCGTTTGAGAGGTTACCAGTGGGAGATGAGGACCAGCAAGAGCTTTCAGGGCTGGCACCTTTAGTGTAGGAGCAATCGCTGGACGTTCACAATTTCGATGTTGAATTTTGGGCAGATTGAGCAGAAGAGGCTGTGTACGTTGGAAGTTTTAGTAGGCTAAACAAGTTCAGAGCCCAAGTGTTTGTGGTTCGTTTGAGAGGTTACCAGTGGGAGATGAGGACCAGCAAGAGCTTTCAGGGCTGGCACCTTTAGTGTAGGAGCAATCGCTGGACGTTCGCAATGTCGGTGTTGAGCTCTGGCCAGATTGAGCAGGAGAGGCTGTGTACGTTGGAAGTTTTAGTAGGCTAAACAAGTTCAGAGCCCAAGTGTTTGTGGTTCGTTTGAGAGGTTACCAGTGGGAGATGAGGACCAGCAAGAGCTTTCAGGGCTGGCACCTTTAGTGTAGGAGCAATCCCTGGACGTTCGCAATTTCGATGTTGAGCTCTGGCCAGATTGAGCAGAAGAGGCTGTGTACGTTGGAAGTTTTAGTAGGCTAAACAAGTTCAGAGCCCAAGTGTTTGTGGTTCGTTTGAGAGGTTACCAGTGGGAGATGAGGACCAGCAAGAGCTTTCAGGGCTGGCACCTTTAGTGTAGGAGCAATCCCTGGACGTTCGCAATGTCGGTGTTGTGCCATGGCCAGATTGAGCAGGAGAGGCTGTGTACGTTGGAAGTTTTAGTAGGCTAAACAAGTTCAGAGCCCAAGTGTTTGTGGTTCGTTTGAGAGGTTACCAGTGGGAGATGAGGACCAGCAAGAGCTTTCAGGCTGGCACCTTTAGTGTAGGAGCAATCCTTGGACGTTCGCAATTTCGGTGTTGAACTCTGGCCAGATTGAGCAGGAGAGGCTGTGCACGTTGGAAGTTTTAGTAGGCTAAACAAGTCAGAGCCCAAGTGTTTGTGGTTCGTTTGAGAGGTTACCAGTGGGAGATGAGGACCAGCAAGAGCTTTCAGGGCTGGCACCTTTAGTGTAGGAGCAATCCCTGGACGTTCGCAATTTCGGAGTTGAGCTCTGGCCAGATTGAGCAGGAGAGGCTGTGTACGTTGGAAGTTTTAGTAGGCTAAACAAGTTCAGAGGCCAAGTGTTTGTGGTTCGTTTGAGAGGTTACCAGTGGGAGATGAGGACCAGCAAGAGCTTTCAGGGCTGGCACCTTTAGTGTAGGAGCAATCGCTGGACGTTCGCAATGTCGGTGTTGAGCTCTGACCAGATTGAGCAGGAGAGGCTGTGTACGTTGGAAGTTTTAGTAGGCTAAACAAGTTCAGAGGCCAAGTGTTTGTGGTTCGTTTGAGAGGTTACCAGTGGGAGATGAGGACCAGCAAGAGCTTTCAGGGCTGGCACCTTTAGTGTAGGAGCAATCGCTGGACGTTCGCAATTTCGGTGTTTGAGCTCTGGCCAGATTGAGCAGGAGAGGCTGTGTACGTTGGAAGTTTTAGTAGCCTAAACAAGTTCAGAGCCCAAGTGTTTGTGGTTCGTTTGAGAGGTTACCAGTGGGAGATGAGGACCAGCAAGAGCTTTCAGGGCTGGCACCTTTAGTGTAGGAGCAATCCTTGGACGTTCGCAATGTCGGTGTTGAACTCTGGCCAGATTGAGCAGGAGAGGCTGTGCACGTTGGAAGTTTTAGTAGGCTAAACAAGTTCAGAGGCCAAGTGTTTGTGGTTCGTTTGAGAGGTTACCAGTGGGAGATGAGGACCAGCAAGAGCTTTCAGGGCTGGCACCTTTAGTGTAGGAGCAATCCCTGGACGTTCGCAATTTCGGAGTTGAGCTCTGGCCAGATTGAGCAGGAGAGGCTGTGTACGTTGGAAGTTTTAGTAGGCTAAACAAGTTCAGAGGCCAAGTGTTTGTGGTTCGTTTGAGAGGTTACCAGTGGGAGATGAGGACCAGCAAGAGCTTTCAGAGCTGGCACCTTTAGTGTAGGAGCAATCCCTGGACGTTCGCAATTTCGGTGTTGAGCTCTGGCCAGATTGAGCAGGAGAGGCTGTGTACGTTGGAAGTTTTAGTAGCCTAAACAAGTTCAGAGGCCAAGTGTTTGTGGTTCGTTTGAGAGGTTACCAGTGGGAGATGAGGACCAGCAAGAGCTTTCAGGGCTGGCACCTTTAGTGTAGGAGCAATCGCTGGACGTTCGCAATTTCGGTGTTGAGCTCTGGCCAGATTGAGCAGGAGAGGCTGTGTACGTTGGAAGTTTAGTAGGCTAAACAAGTTCAGAGCCCAAGTGTTTGTGGTTCGTTTGAGAGGTTACCAGTGGGAGATGAGGACCAGCAAGAGCTTTCAGGGCTGGCACCTTTAGTGTAGGAGCAATCGCTGGACGTTCACAATTTCGGTGTTGAATTTTGGCCAGATTGAGCAGGAGAGGCTGTGTACGTTGGAAGTTTTAGTAGGCTAAACAAGTTCAGAGGCCAAGTGTTTGTGGTTCGTTTGAGAGGTTACCAGTGGGAGATGAGGACCAGCAAGAGCTTTCAGGGCTGGCACGTTTAGTGTAGGAGCAATCCCTGGACGTTCGCAATTTCGGTGTTGAGCTCTGGCCAGATTGAGCAGGAGAGGCTGTGTACGTTGGAAGTTTTAGTAGGCTAAACAAGTTCAGAGCCCAAGTGTTTGTGTTCGTTTGAGAGGTTACCAGTGGGAGATGAGGACCAGCAAGAGCTTTCAGGGCTGGCACCTTAGTGTAGGAGCAATCCCTGGACGTTCGCAATTTCGATGTTGAGCTCTGGCCAGATTGAGCAGGAGAGGCTGTGTACGTTGGAAGTTTTAGTAGGCTAAACAAGTTCAGAGCCCAAGTGTTTGTGGTTCGTTTGAGAGGTTACCAGTGGGAGATGAGGACCAGCAAGAGCTTTCAGGGCTGGCACCTTTAGTGTAGGAGCAATCCCTGGACGTTCACAGTTTCGGTGTGGAGCTCTGGCCAGATTGAGCAGGAGAGGCTGTGTACGTTGGAAGTTTTAGTAGCCTAAACAAGTTCAGAGCCCAAGTGTTTGTGGTTCGTTTGAGAGGTTACCAGTGGGAGATGAGGACCAGCAAGAGCTTTCAGGGCTGGCACCTTTAGTGTAGGAGCAATCCCTGGACGTTCGCAATTTCGGTGTTGAGCTCTGGCCAGATTGAGCAGGAGAGGCTGTGTACGTTGGAAGTTTTAGTGGGCTAAACAAGTTCAGAGCCCAAGTGTTTGTGGTTCGTTTGAGAGGTTACCAGTGGGAGATGAGGACCAGCAAGAGCTTTCAGGGCTGGCACCTTTAGTGTAGGAGCAATCGCTGGACGTTCACAATTTCGGTGTTGAATTTTGGGCAGATTGAGCAGAAGAGGCTGTGTACGTTGGAAGTTTTATAAGGCTAAACAAGTTCAGAGCCCAAGTGTTTGTGGTTCGTTTGAGAGGTTACCAGTGGGAGATGAGGACCAGCAAGAGCTTTCAGGGCTGGCACCTTTAGTGTAGGAGCAATCGCTGGACGTTCGCAATGTCGGTGTTGAGCTCTGGCCAGATTGAGCAGGAGAGGCTGTGTACGTTGGAAGTTTTAGTAGGCTAAACAAGTTCAGAGCCCAAGTGTTTGTGGTTCATTTGAGAGGTTACCAGTGGGAGATGAGGACAGCAAGAGCTTTCAGGGCTGGCACCTTTAGTGTAGGAGCAATCGCTGGACGTTCGCAATTTCGGTGTTGAGCTCTGGCCAGATTGAGCAGGAGAGGCTGTGTACGTTGGAAGTTTTAGTAGGCTAAACAAGTTCAGAGCCAAGTGTTTGTGGTTCGTTTGAGAGGTTACCAGTGGGAGATGAGGACCAGCAAGAGCTTTCAGGGCTGGCACCTTTAGTGTAGGAGCAATCCCTGGACGTTTGCAATTTCGATGTTGAGCTCTGGCCAGATTGAGCAGGAGAGGCTGTGTACGTTGGAAGTTTTAGTAGGCTAAACAAGTTCAGAGCCCAAGTGTTTGTGGTTCGTTTGAGAGGTTACCAGTGGGAGATGAGGACCAGCAAGAGCTTTCAGGGCTGGCACCTTTAGTGTAGGAGCAATCCCTGGACGTTCGCAATTTCGGTGTTGAGCTCTGGCCAGATTGAGCAGGAGAGGCTGTGTACGTTGGAAGTTTTAGTAGGCTAAACAAGTTCAGAGCCCAAGTGTTTGTGGTTCGTTTGAGAGGTTACCAGTGGGAGATGAGGACCAGCAAGAGCTTTCAGGGCTGGCACCTTTAGTGTAGGAGCAATCCCTGGACGTTCACAATTTCGGTGTGGAGCTCTGGCCAGATTGAGCACAAGAGGCTGTGTACGTTGGAAGTTTTAGTAGGCTAAACAAGTTCAGAGCCCAAGTGTTTGTGGTTCGTTTGAGAGGTTACCAGTGGGAGATGAGGACCAGCAAGAGCTTTCAGGGCTGGCACCTTTAGTGTAGGAGCAATCCCTGGACGTTCGCAATGTCGGTGTTGTGCTCTGGCCAGATTGAGCAGGAGAGGCTGTGTACGTTGGAAGTTTTAGTGGGCTAAACAAGTTCAGAGCCCAAGTGTTTGTGGTTCGTTTGAGAGGTTACCAGTGGGAGATGAGGACCAGCAAGAGCTTTCAGGGCTGGCACCTTTAGTGTAGGAGCAATCCTTGGACGTTCGCAATTTCGGTGTATGAGCTCTGATGTGAATTAGCGAAAGGAAGTGATGATACGTCTGGACCTTTGAGTGTCTAAACAAGTTCAGAGGCCAAGTGTTTGTGGTTCGTTTGAGAGGTTACCAGTGGGAGATGAGGACCAGCAAGAGCTTTCAGGGCTGGCACCTTTAGTGTAGGAGCAATCGCTGGACGTTCGCAATTTCGGTGTTGAGCTCTGGCCAGATTGAGCAGGAGAGGCTGTGTACGTTGGAAGTTTTAGTAGGCTAAACAAGTTCAGAGGCCAAGTGTTTGTGGTTCGTTTGAGAGGTTACCAGTGGGAGATGAGGACCAGCAAGAGCTTTCAGGGCTGGCACCTTTAGTGTAGGAGCAATCGCTGGACGTTCGCAATTTCGGTGTTGAGCTCTGGCCAGATTGAGCAGGACAGGCTGTGTACGTTGGAAGTTTTAGTAGGCTAAACAAGTTCAGAGGCCAAGTGTTTGTGGTTCGTTTGAGAGGTTACCAGTGGGAGATGAGGACCAGCAAGAGCTTTCAGGGCTGGCACCTTTAGTGTAGGAGCAATCGCTGGACGTTCGCATTTTCGATGTTGAGCTCTGGCCAGATTGAGCAGGAGAGGCTGTGTACGTTGGAAGTTTTAGTAGGCTAAACAAGTTCAGAGGCCAAGTGTTTGTGGTTCGTTTGAGAGGTTACCAGTGGGAGATGAGGACCAGCAAGAGCTTTCAGGGCTGGCACCTTTAGTGTAGGAGCAATCGCTGGACGTTCGCAATTTCGGTGTTGAGCTCTGGCCAGATCGAGCAGGAGGGGCTGTGTACGTTGGAAGTTTTAGTAGGCTAAACAAGTTCAGAGGCCAAGTGTTTGTGGTTCGTTTGAGAGGTTACCAGTGGGAGATGAGGACCAGCAAGAGCTTTCAGGGCTGGCACCTTTAGTGTAGGAGCAATCGCTGGACGTTTGCATTTTCGATGTTGAGCTCTGGCCAGATTGAGCAGGAGAGGCTGTGTACGTTGGAAGTTTTAGTAGGCTAAACAAGTTTAGAGGCCAAGTGTTTGTGGTTCGTTTGAAAGGCTACCAGTGGGAGATGAGGACCAGCAAGAGCTTTCAGGGCTGGCACCTTTAGTGTAGGAGCAATCGCTGGACGTTCGCAATTTCGGTGTTGAGCTCTGGCCAGATTGAGCAGGAGAGGCTGTGTACGTTGGAAGTTTTAGTAGGCTAAAGAAGTTCGGAGCCCAAGTGTTTGTGGTTCGTTTGAGAGGTTACCAGTGGGAGATGAGGACCAGCAAGAGCTTTCAGGGCTGGCACCTTTAGTGTAGGAGCAATCGCTGGACGTTCGCAATTTCGGTGTTGAGCTCTGATGTGAATTAGCGAAAGGAAGTGATGATACGTCTGGACCTTTGAGTGTCTAAACAAGTTCAGAGGCCAAGTGTTTGTGGTTCGTTTGAGAGGTTACCAGTGGGAGATGAGGACCAGCAAGAGCTTTCAGGGCTGGCACCTTTAGTGTAGGAGCAATCGCTGGACGTTCGCAATTTCGGTGTTGAGCTCTGGCCAGATTGAGCAGGAGAGGCTGTGTACGTTGGAAGTTTTAGTAGGCTAAACAAGTTCAGAGGCCAAGTGTTTGTGGTTCGTTTGAGAGGTTACCAGTGGGAGATGAGGACCAGCAAGAGCTTTCAGGGCTGGCACCTTTAGTGTAGGAGCAATCGCTGGACGTTCGCAATTTCGGTGTTGAGCTCTGGCCAGATTGAGCAGGACAGGCTGTGTACGTTGGAAGTTTTAGTAGGCTAAACAAGTTCAGAGGCCAAGTGTTTGTGGTTCGTTTGAGAGGTTACCAGTGGGAGATGAGGACCAGCAAGAGCTTTCAGGGCTGGCACCTTTAGTGTAGGAGCAATCGCTGGACGTTCGCATTTTCGATGTTGAGCTCTGGCCAGATTGAGCAGGAGAGGCTGTGTACGTTGGAAGTTTTAGTAGGCTAAACAAGTTCAGAGGCCAAGTGTTTGTGGTTCGTTTGAGAGGTTACCAGTGGGAGATGAGGACCAGCAAGAGCTTTCAGGGCTGGCACCTTTAGTGTAGGAGCAATCGCTGGACGTTCGCATTTTCGATGTTGAGCTCTGGCCAGATTGAGCAGGAGAGGCTGTGTACGTTGGAAGTTTTAGTAGGCTAAACAAGTTCAGAGGCCAAGTGTTTGTGGTTCGTTTGAGAGGTTACCAGTGGGAGATGAGGACCAGCAAGAGCTTTCAGGGCTGGCACCTTTAGTGTAGGAGCAATCGCTGGACGTTCGCAATTTCGGTGTTGAGCTCTGGCCAGATCGAGCAGGAGGGGGCTGTGTACGTTGGAAGTTTTAGTAGGCTAAACAAGTTCAGAGGCCAAGTGTTTGTGGTTCGTTTGAGAGGTTACCAGTGGGAGATGAGGACCAGCAAGAGCTTTCAGGGCTGGCACCTTTAGTGTAGGAGCAATCGCTGGACGTTTGCATTTTCGATGTTGAGCTCTGGCCAGATTGAGCAGGAGAGGCTGTGTACGTTGGAAGTTTTAGTAGGCTAAACAAGTTTAGAGGCCAAGTGTTTGTGGTTCGTTTGAAAGGCTACCAGTGGGAGATGAGGGACCAGCAAAAGCTTTCAGGGCTGGCACCTTTAGTGTAGGAGCAATCGCTGGACGTTCGCAATTTCGGTGTTGAGCTCTGGCCAGATTGAGCAGGAGAGGCTGTGTACGTTGGAAGTTTTAGTAGGCTAAAGAAGTTCGGAGCCCAAGTGTTTGTGGTTCGTTTGAGAGGTTACCAGTGGGAGATGAGGACCAGCAAGAGCTTTCAGGGCTGGCACCTTTAGTGTAGGAGCAATCGCTGGACGTTCGCAATTTCGGTGTTGAGCTCTGATGTGAATTAGCGAAAGGAAGTGATGATACGTCTGGACCTTTGAGTGTCTAAACAAGTTCAGAGGCCAAGTGTTTGTGGTTCGTTTGAGAGGTTACCAGTGGGAGATGAGGACCAGCAAGAGCTTTCAGGGCTGGCACCTTTAGTGTAGGAGCAATCGCTGGACGTTCGCAATTTCGGTGTTGAGCTCTGGCCAGATTGAGCAGGAGAGGCTGTGTACGTTGGAAGTTTTAGTAGGCTAAACAAGTTCAGAGGCCAAGTGTTTGTGGTTCGTTTGAGAGGTTACCAGTGGGAGATGAGGACCAGCAAGAGCTTTCAGGGCTGGCACCTTTAGTGTAGGAGCAATCGCTGGACGTTCGCAATTTCGGTGTTGAGCTCTGGCCAGATTGAGCAGGACAGGCTGTGTACGTTGGAAGTTTTAGTAGGCTAAACAAGTTCAGAGGCCAAGTGTTTGTGGTTCGTTTGAGAGGTTACCAGTGGGAGATGAGGACCAGCAAGAGCTTTCAGGGCTGGCACCTTTAGTGTAGGAGCAATCGCTGGACGTTCGCATTTTCGATGTTGAGCTCTGGCCAGATTGAGCAGGAGAGGCTGTGTACGTTGGAAGTTTTAGTAGGCTAAACAAGTTCAGAGGCCAAGTGTTTGTGGTTCGTTTGAGAGGTTACCAGTGGGAGATGAGGACCAGCAAGAGCTTTCAGGGCTGGCACCTTTAGTGTAGGAGCAATCGCTGGACGTTCGCAATTTCGGTGTTGAGCTCTGGCCAGATCGAGCAGGAGGGGCTGTGTACGTTGGAAGTTTTAGTAGGCTAAACAAGTTCAGAGGCCAAGTGTTTGTGGTTCGTTTGAGAGGTTACCAGTGGGAGATGAGGACCAGCAAGAGCTTTCAGGGCTGGCACCTTTAGTGTAGGAGCAATCGCTGGACGTTTGCATTTTTCGATGTTGAGCTCTGGCCAGATTGAGCAGGAGAGGCTGTGTACGTTGGAAGTTTTAGTAGGCTAAACAAGTTTAGAGGCCAAGTGTTTGTGGTTCGTTTGAGAGGTTACCAGTGGGAGATGAGGACCAGCAAGAGCTTTCAGGGCTGGCACCTTTAGTGTAGGAGCAATCGCTGGACGTTCGCAATTTCGGTGTTGAGCTCTGGCCAGATTGAGCAGGAGAGGCTGTGTACGTTGGACGTTTTAGTAGGCTAAACAAGTTCAGAGGCCAAGTGTTTGTGTTTCGTTTGAGAGGTTACCAGTGGGAGATGAGGACCAGCAAGAGCTTTCAGGGCTGGCACCTTTAGTGTAGGAGCAATCGCTGGACGTTCGCATTTTCGATGTTGAGCTCTGGCCAGATTGAGCAGGAGAGGCTGTGTACGTTGGAAGTTTTAGTAGGCTAAAGAAGTTCGGAGCCCAAGTGTTTGTGGTTCGTTTGAGAGGTTACCAGTGGGAGATGAGGACCAGCAAGAGCTTTCAGGGCTGGCACCTTTAGTGTAGGAGCAATCGCTGGACGTTCGCAATTTCGGTGTTGAGCTCTGATGTGAATTAGCGAAAGGAAGTGATGATACGTCTGGACCTTTGAGTGTCTAAACAAGTTCAGAGGCCAAGTGTTTGTGGTTCGTTTGAGAGGTTACCAGTGGGAGATGAGGACCAGCAAGAGCTTTCAGGGCTGGCACCTTTAGTGTAGGAGCAATCGCTGGACGTTCGCAATTTCGGTGTTGAGCTCTGGCCAGATTGAGCAGGAGAGGCTGTGTACGTTGGAAGTTTTAGTAGGCTAAACAAGTTCAGAGGCCAAGTGTTTGTGGTTCGTTTGAGAGGTTACCAGTGGGAGATGAGGACCAGCAAGAGCTTTCAGGGCTGGCACCTTTAGTGTAGGAGCAATCGCTGGACGTTCGCAATTTCGGTGTTGAGCTCTGGCCAGATTGAGCAGGAGAGGCTGTGTACGTTGGAAGTTTTAGTAGGCTAAACAAGTTCAGAGGCCAAGTGTTTGTGGTTCGTTTGAGAGGTTACCAGTGGGAGATGAGGAGCAGCAAGAGCTTTCAGGGCTGGCACCTTTAGTGTAGCAGCAATGGCTGGACGTTCGCAATTTCGGTGTTGAGCTCTGGCCAGATTGAGCAGGAGAGGCTGTGTACGTTGGAAGTTTTAGTAGGCTAAACAAGTTCAGAGGCCAAGTGTTTGTGGTTCGTTTGAGAGGTTACCAGTGGGAGATGAGGACCAGCAAGAGCTTTGAGGGCTGGCACCTTTAGTGTAGGAGCAATCGCCGGACGTTCGCAATTTCGGTGTTGAGCTCTGGCCAGATTGAGCAGGAGAGGCTGTGTACGTTGGAAGTTTTAGTAGGCTAAACAAGTTCAGAGGCCAAGTGTTTGTGGTTCGTTTGAGAGGTTACCAGTGGGAGATGAGGACCAGCAAGAGCTTTCAGGGCTGGCACCTTTAGTGTAGGAGCAATCGCTGGACGTTCGCATTTTTGATGTTGAGCTCTGGCCAGATCGAGCAGGAGGGGCTGTGTACGTTGGAAGTTTTAGTAGGCTAAACAAGTTCAGAGGCCAAGTGTTTGTGGTTCGTTTGAGAGGTTACCAGTGGGAGATGAGGACCAGCAAGAGCTTTCAGGGCTGGCACATTTAGTGTAGGAGCAATCGCCGGACGTTCGCAATTTCGGTGTTGATCTCTGGCCAGATTGAGCAGGAGAGGCTGTGTACGTTGGAAGTTTTAGTAGGCTAAACAAGTTCAGAGGCCAAGTGTTTGTGGTTCGTTTGAAAGGCTACCAGTGGGAGATGAGGACCAGCAAAAGCTTTCAGGGTTGGCACCTTTAGTGTAGGAGCAATCGCTGGACGTTCTCAATTTCGGTGTTGAGCTCTGGGCAGATTGAGCAGGAGAGGCTGTGTACGTTGGAAGTTTTAGTAGGCTAAACAAGTTCGGGAGGCCAAGTGTTTGTGGTTCGTTTGAGAGGTTACCAGTGGGAGATGAGGACCAGCAAGAGCTTTCAGGGCTGGCACCTTTAGTGTAGGAGCAATCGCTGGACCGTTCGCAATTTCGGTGTTGAGCTCTGATGTGAATTCGCGAAAGGAAGCGATGATACGTCTGGACCTTTGAGTGTCTAAACAAGTTCAGAGGCCAAGTGTTTGTGGTTCGTTTGAGAGGTTACCAGTGGGAGATGAGGACCAGCAAGAGCTTTCAGGGCTGGCACCTTTAGTGTAGGAGCAATCGCTGGACGTTCGCAATTTCGGTGTTGAGCTCTGGCCAGATTGAGCAGGAGAGGCTGTGTACGTTGGAAGTTTTAGTAGGCTAAACAAGTTCAGAGGCCCAAGTGTTTGTGGTTCGTTTGAGAGGTTACCAGTGGGAGATGAGGACCAGCAAGAGCTTTCAGGGCTGGCACCTTTAGTGTAGAAGCAATCGCTGGACGTTCGCAATTTCGGTGTTGAGCTCTGGCCAGATTGAGCAGGAGAGGCTGTGTACGTTGGAAGTTTTAGTAGGCTAAACAAGTTCAGAGGCCAAGTGTTTGTGGTTCGTTTGAGAGGTTACCAGTGGGAGATGAGGACCAGCAAGAGCTTTCAGGGCTGGCACCTTTAGTGTAGGAGCAATCGCCGGACGTTCGCAATTTCGGTGTTGAGCTCTGGCCAGATTGAGCAGGAGAGGCTGTGTACGTTGGAAGTTTTAGTAGGCTAAACAAGTTCAGAGGCCAAGTGTTTGTGGTTCGTTTGAGAGGTTTCCAGTGGGAGATGAGGACCAGCAAGAGCTTTCAGGGCTGGCACCTTTAGTGTAGGAGCAATCGCTGGACGTTTGCAATTTCGGTGTTGAGCTCTGGCCAGATTGAGCAGGAGAGGCTGTGTACGTTGGAAGTTTTAGTAGGCTAAACAAGTTCAGAGGCCAAGTGTTTGTGGTTCGTTTGAGAGGTTACCAGTGGGAGATGAGGACCAGCAAGAGCTTTCAGGGCTGGCACCTTTAGTGTAGGAGCAATCGCTGGACGTTCGCATTTTTGATGTTGAGCTCTGGCCAGATCGAGCAGGAGAGGCTGTGTACGTTGGAAGTTTTAGTAGGCTAAACAAGTTCAGAGGCCAAGTGTTTGTGGTTCGTTTGAGAGGTTACCAGTGGGAGATGAGGACCAGCAAGAGCTTTCAGGGCTGGCACCTTTAGTGTAGGAGCAATCGCTGGACGTTCGCAATTTCGGTGTTGAGCTCTGGCCAGATTGAGCAGGAGAGGCTGTGTACGTTGGAAGTTTTAGTAGCCTAAACAAGTTCAGAGGCCAAGTGTTTGTGGTTCGTTTGAAAGGCTACCAGTGGGAGATGAGGACCAGCAAAAGCTTTCAGGGCTGGCACCTTTAGTGTAGGAGCAATCGCTGGACGTTCGCAATTTCGGTGTTGAGCTCTGGCCAGATTGAGCAGGAGAGGCTGTGTACGTTGGAAGTTTTAGTAGGATAAACAAGTTCGGAGCCCAAGTGTTTGTGGTTCGTTTGAGAGGTTACCAGTGGGAGATGAGGACCAGCAAGAGCTTTCAGGGCTGGCACCTTTAGTGTAGGAGCAATCGCTGGACGTTCGCAATTTCGGTGTTGAGCTCTGATGTGAATTAGCGAAAGGAAGCGATGATACGTCTGGACCTTTGAGTGTCTAAACAAGTTCAGAGGCCAAGTGTTTGTGGTTCGTTTGAGAGGTTACCAGTGGGAGATGAGGACCAGCAAGAGCTTTCAGGGCTGGCACCTTTAGTGTAGGAGCAATCGCTGGGCGTTCGCAATTTCGGTGTTGAGCTCTGGCCAGATTGAGCAGGAGAGGCTGTGTACGTTGGAAGTTTTAGTAGGCTAAACAAGTTCAGAGGCCAAGTGTTTGTGGTTCGTTTGAGAGGTTACCAGTGGGAGATGAGGACCAGCAAGAGCTTTCAGGGCTGGCACCTTTAGTGTAGAAGCAATCGCTGGACGTTCGCATTTTTGATGTTGAGCTCTGGCCAGATCGAGCAGGAGGGGCTGTGTACGTTGGAAGTTTTAGTAGGCTAAACAAGTTCAGAGGCCAAGTGTTTGTGGTTCGTTTGAGAGGTTACCAGTGGGAGATGAGGACCAGCAAGAGCTTTCAGGGCTGGCACCTTTAGTGTAGGAGCAATCGCTGGACGTTCGCAATTTCGGTGTTGAGCTCTGGCCAGATTGAGCAGGAGAGGCTGTGTACGTTGGAAGTTTTAGTAGCCTAAACAAGTTCAGAGGCCAAGTGTTTGTGGTTCGTTTGAAAGGCTACCAGTGGGAGATGAGGACCAGCAAAAGCTTTCAGGGCTGGCACCTTTAGTGTAGGAGCAATCGCTGGACGTTCGCAATTTCGGTGTTGAGCTCTGGCCAGATTGAGCAGGAGAGGCTGTGTACGTTGGAAGTTTTAGTAGGCTAAACACGTTCGGAGCCCAAGTGTTTGTGGTTCGTTTGAGAGGTTACCAGTGGGAGATGAGGACCAGCAAGAGCTTTCAGGGCTGGCACCTTTAGTGTAGGAGCAATCGCTGGACGTTCGCAATTTCGGTGTTGAGCTCTGATGTGAATTAGCGAAAGGAAGCGATGATACGTCTGGACCTTTTAGTGTCTAAACAAGTTCAGGGGCCAAGTGTTTGTGGTTCGTTTGAGAGGTTACCAGTGGGAGATGAGGACCAGCAAGAGCTTTCAGGGCTGGCACCTTTAGTGTAGGAGCAATCGCTGGACGTTCGCAATTTCGGTGTTGAGCTCTGGCCAGATTGAGCAGGAGAGGCTGTGTACGTTGGAAGTTTTAGTAGGCTAAACAAGTTCAGAGGCCAAGTGTTTGTGGTTCGTTTGAGAGGTTACCAGTGGGAGATGAGGACCAGCAAGAGCTTTCAGGGCTGGCACCTTTAGTGTAGGAGCAATCGCTGGACGTTTGCAATTTCGGTGTTGAGCTCTGGCCAGATTGAGCAGGAGAGGCTGTGTACGTTGGAAGTTTTAGTAGGCTAAACAAGTTCAGAGGCCAAGTGTTTGTGGTTCGTTTGAGAGGTTACCAGTGGGAGATGAGGACCAGCAAGAGCTTTCAGGGCTGGCACCTTTAGTGTAGGAGCAATCGCTGGACGTTCGCATTTTTGATGTTGAGCTCTGGCCAGATTGAGCAGGAGAGGCTGTGTACGTTGGAAGTTTTAGTAGGCTAAACAAGTTCAGAGGCCAAGTGTTTGTGGTTCGTTTGAGAGGTTACCAGTGGGAGATGAGGACCAGCAAGAGCTTTCAGGGCTGGCACCTTTAGTGTAGGAGCAATCGCTGGACGTTCGCAATTTCGGTGTTGAGCTCTGGCCAGATTGAGCAGGAGAGGCTGTGTACGTTGGAAGTTTTAGTAGCCTAAACAAGTTCAGAGGCCAAGTGTTTGTGGTTCGTTTGAAAGGCTACCAGTGGGAGATGAGGACCAGCAAAAGCTTTCAGGGCTGGCACCTTTAGTGTAGGAGCAATCGCTGGACGTTCGCAATTTCGGTGTTGAGCTCTGGCCAGATTGAGCAGGAGAGGCTGTGTACGTTGGAAGTTTTAGTAGGCTAAACAAGTTCGGAGGCCAAGTGTTTGTGGTTCGTTTGAGAGGTTACCAGTGGGAGATGAGGACCAGCAAGAGCTTTCAGGGCTGGCACCTTTAGTGTAGGAGCAATCGCTGGACGTTCGCAATTTCGGTGTTGAGCTCTGATGTGAATTAGCGAAAGGAAGCGATGATACGTCTGGACCTTTGAGTGTCTAAACAAGTTCAGAGGCCAAGTGTTTGTGGTTCGTTTGAGAGGTTACCAGTGGGAGATGAGGACCAGCAAGAGCTTTCAGGGCTGGCACCTTTAGTGTAGGAGCAATCGCTGGACGTTCGCAATTTCGGTGTTGAGCTCTGGCCAGATTGAGCAGGAGAGGCTGTGTACGTTGGAAGTTTTAGTAGGCTAAACAAGTTCAGAGGCCAAGTGTTGTTTGTGGTTCGTTTGAGAGGTTACCAGTGGGAGATGAGGACCAGCAAGAGCTTTCAGGGCTGGCACCTTTAGTGTAGGAGCAATCGCTGGACGTTCGCAATTTCGGTGTTGAGCTCTGGCCAGATTGAGCAGGAGAGGCTGTGTACGTTGGAAGTTTTAGTAGGCTAAACAAGTTCGGAGGCCAAGTGTTTGTGGTTCGTTTGAGAGGTTACCAGTGGGAGATGAGGACCAGCAAGAGCTTTCAGGAGCTGGCACCTTTAGTGTAGAAGCAATCGCTGGACGTTCGCAATTTCGGTGTTGAGCTCTGGCCAGATTGAGCAGGAGAGGCTGTGTACGTTGGAAGTTTTAGTAGCCTAAACAAGTTCAGAGGCCAAGTGTTTGTGGTTCGTTTGAGAGGTTACCAGTGGGAGATGAGGACCAGCAAGAGCTTTGAGGGCTGGCACCTTTAGTGTAGGAGCAATCGCCGGACGTTCGCAATTTCGGTGTTGAGCTCTGGCAGATTGAGCAGGAGAGGCTGTGTACGTTGGAAGTTTTAGTAGGCTAAACAAGTTCAGAGGCCAAGTGTTTGTGGTTCGTTTGAGAGGTTTCCAGTGGGAGATGAGGACCAGCAAGAGCTTTCAGGGCTGGCACCTTTAGTGTAGGAGCAATCGCTGGACGTTCGCAATTTCGGTGTTGAGCTCTGATGTGAATTAGCGAAAGGAAGCGATGATACGTCTGGACCTTTGAGTGTCTAAACAAGTTCAGAGGCCAAGTGTTTGTGGTTCGTTTGAGAGGTTACCAGTGGGAGATGAGGACCAGCAAGAGCTTTCAGGGCTGGCACCTTTAGTGTAGGAGCAATCGCTGGACGTTCGCAATTTCGGTGTTGAGCTCTGGCCAGATTGAGCAGGAGAGGCTGTGTACGTTGGAAGTTTTAGTAGGCTAAACAAGTTCAGAGGCCAAGTGTTTGTGGTTCGTTTGAGAGGTTACCAGTGGGAGATGAGGACCAGCAAGAGCTTTCAGGGCTGGCACCTTTAGTGTAGGAGCAATCGCTGGACGTTCGCAATTTCGGTGTTGAGCTCTGGCCAGATTGAGCAGGAGAGGCTGTGTACGTTGGAAGTTTTAGTAGGCTAAACAAGTTCGGAGGCCAAGTGTTTGTGGTTCGTTTGAGAGGTTACCAGTGGGAGATGAGGACCAGCAAGAGCTTTCAGGGCTGGCACCTTTAGTGTAGAAGCAATCGCTGGACGTTCGCAATTTCGGTGTTGAGCTCTGGCCAGATTGAGCAGGAGAGGCTGTGTACGTTGGAAGTTTTAGTAGGCTAAACAAGTTCAGAGGCCAAGTGTTTGTGGTTCGTTTGAGAGGTTACCAGTGGGAGATGAGGACCAGCAAGAGCTTTGAGGGCTGGCACCTTTAGTGTAGGAGCAATCGCTGGATGTTCGCAATTCGGTGTTGAGCTCTGGCCAGATTGAGCAGGAGAGGCTGTGTACGTTGGAAGTTTTAGTAGGCTAAACAAGTTCAGAGGCCAAGTGTTTGTGGTTCGTTTGAGAGGTTTCCAGTGGGAGATGAGGACCAGCAAGAGCTTTCAGGGCTGGCACCTTTAGTGTAGGAGCAATCGCTGGACGTTCTCAATTTCGGTGTTGAGCTCTGGCCAGATTGAGCAGGAGAGGCTGTGTACGTTGGAAGTTTTAGTAGGCTAAACAAGTTCAGAGGCCAAGTGTTTGTGGTTCGTTTGAGAGGTTACCAGTGGGAGATGAGGACCAGCAAGAGCTTTCAGGGCTGGCACCTTTAGTGTAGGAGCAATCGCTGGACGTTCGCATTTTTGATGTTGATCTCTGGCCAGATTGAGCAGGAGAGGCTGTGTACGTTGGAAGTTTTAGTAGGCTAAACAAGTTCAGAGGCCAAGTGTTTGTGGTTCGTTTGAGAGGTTACCAGTGGGAGATGAGGACCAGCAAGAGCTTTCAGGGCTGGCACCTTTAGTGTAGGAGCAATCGCTGGACGTTCGCAATTTCGGTGTTGAGCTCTGGCCAGATTGAGCAGGAGAGGCTGTGTACGTTGGAAGTTTTAGTAGGCTAAACAAGTTCAGAGGCCAAGTGTTTGTGGTTCGTTTGAGAGGTTTCCAGTGGGAGATGATGAGGACCAGCAAGAGCTTTCAGGGCTGGCACCTTTAGTGTAGGAGCAATCGCTGGACGTTCGCAATTTCGGTGTTGAGCTCTGGCCAGATTGAGCAGGAGAGGCTGTGTACGTTGGAAGTTTTAGTAGGCTAAACAAGTTCAGAGGCCAAGTGTTTGTGGTTCGTTTGAGAGGTTTCCAGTGGGAGATGAGGACCAGCAAGAGATTTCAGGGCTGGCACCTTTAGTGTAGGAGCAATCGCTGGGACGTTCGCATTTTTGATGTTGAGCTCTGGCCATATTGAGCAGGAGAGGCTGTGTACTTTGGAAGTTTTAGTAGGCTAAACAAGTCAGAGGCCAAGTGTTTGTGGTTCGTTTGAGAAGTTACCAGTGGGAGATGAGGACCAGCAAGAGCTTTCAGGGCTGGCACCTTTACTGTAGAAGCAATTGCCGGACGTTCGCAATTTCGGTGTTGACCTCTGGCCAGATTGAGCAGGAGAGGCAGTGTATGTTGGAAGTTTAGTAGGCTAAACAAGTTCGGAGGCCAAGTGTTTGTGGTTCGTTTGAGAGGTTACCAGTGGGAGATGCAGGACCAGCAAGAGCTTTGAGGGCTGGCACCTTTAGTGTAGGAGCAATCGCCGGACGTTCGCAATTTCGGTGTTGATCTCTGGCCAGATTGAGCAGGAGAGGCTGTGTACGTTGGAAGTTTTAGTAGGCTAAACAAGTTCAGAGGCCAAGTGTTTGTGAGTTCGTTTGAGAGGTTACCAGTGGGAGATGAGGACCAGCAAGAGCTTTCAGGGCTGGCACCTTTAGTGTAGGAGCAATCGCTGGACGTTCGCAATTTCGGTGTTGACCTCTGGCCAGATTGAGCAGGAGAGGCAGTGTACGTTGGAAGTTTTAGTAGGCTAAACAAGTTCAGAGGCCAAGTGTTTGTGGTTCGTTTGAGAGGTTACCAGTGGGAGATGAGGACCAGCAAGAGCTTTGAGGGCTGGCACCTTTAGTGTAGGAGCAATCGCTGGACGTTCGCAATTTCGGTGTTGAGCTCTGGCCAGATTGAGCAGGAGAGGCTGTGTACGTTGGAAGTTTTAGTAGGCTAAACAAGTTCAGAGGCGAAGTGTTTGTGGTATCGTTGAGAGGTTCCCAGTGGGAGATGAGGACCAGCAAGAGCTTTCAGGGCTGGCACCTTTAGTGTAGGAGCAATCGCTGGACGTTCGCATTTTCGATGTTGAGCTCTGGCCAGATTGAGCAGGAGAGGCTGTGTACGTTGGAAGTTTTAGTAGGCTAAACAAGTTCAGAGCCAAGTGTTTGTGGTTCGTTTGAGAGGTTACCAGTGGGAGATGAGGACCAGCAAGAGCTTTCAGGGCTGGCACCTTAGTGTAGGAGCAATCGCTGGACGTTCGCAATTTCGGTGTTGAGCTCTGGCCAGATCGAGCAGGAGGGGCTGTGTACGTTGGAAGTTTTAGTAGGCTAAACAAGTTCAGAGGCCAAGTGTTTGTGGTTCGTTTGAGAGGTTACCAGTGGGAGATGAGGACCAGCAAGAGCTTTCAGGGCTGGCACCTTTAGTGTAGGAGCAATCGCTGGACGTTCGCAATTTCGGTGTTGATCTCTGGCCAGATTGAGCAGGAGGGGCTGTGTACGTTGGAAGTTTTAGTAGCTAAACAAGTTCAGAGGCCAAGTGTTTGTGCTTCGTTTGAGAGGTTACCAGTGGGAGATGAGGACCAGCAAAAGCTTTCAGGGCTGGCACCTTTACTGTAGGAGCAATCGCTGGACGTTCGCAATTTCGGTGTTGAGCTCTGGCCAGATCGAGCAGGAGGGGCTGTGTACGTTGGAAGTTTTAGTAGGCTAAACAAGTTCAGAGGCCAAGTGTTTGTGGTTCGTTTGAGAGGTTACCAGTGGGAGATGAGGACCAGCAAGAGCTTTCAGGCTGGCACCTTTAGTGTAGGAGCAATCGCTGGACGTTCGCAATTTCGGTGTTGAGCTCTGGCCAGATTGAGCAGGAGAGGCTGTGTACGTTGGAAGTTTTAGTAGGCTAAACAAGTTCAGAGGCCAAGTGTTTGTGGTTCGTTTGAGAGGTTACCAGTGGGAGATGAGGACCAGCAAGAGCTTTCAGGGCTGGCACCTTTAGTGTAGGAGCAATCGCTGGACGTTCGCATTTTCGATGTTGAGCTCTGGACAGATTGAGCAGGAGAGGCTGTGTACGTTGGAAGTTTTAGTAGCCTAAACAAGTTTAGAGGCCAAGTGTTGTGGTTCGTTTGAGAGGTTACCAGTGGGAGATGAGGACCAGCAAGAGCTTTCAGGGCTGGCACCTTTAGTGTAGGAGCAATCGCCGGACGTTCGCAATTTCGGTGTTGATCTCTGGCCAGATTGAGCAGGAGAGGCTGTGTACGTTGGAAGTTTTAGTAGCCTAAACAAGTTCAGAGGCCAAGTGTTTGTGGTTCGTTTGAAAGGCTACCAGTGGGAGATGAGGACCAGCAAAAGCTTTCAGGGCTGGCACCTTTAGTGTAGGAGCAATCGCTGGACGTTCGCAATTTCGGTGTTGAGCTCTGGCCAGATTGAGCAGGAGAGGCTGTGTACGTTGGAAGTTTTAGTAGGCTAAACAAGTTCAGAGGCCAAGTGTTTGTGGTTCGTTTGAGAGGTTACCAGTGGGAGATGAGGACCAGCAAGAGCTTTCAGGGCTGGCACCTTTAGTGTAGGAGCAATCGCTGGACGTTCGCAATTTCGGTGTTGAGCTCTGATGTGAATTAGCGAAAGGAAGCGATGATACGTCTGGACCTTTGAGTGTCTAAACAAGTTCAGAGGCCAAGTGTTTGTGGTTCGTTTGAGAGGTTACCAGTGGGAGATGAGGACCAGCAAGAGCTTTCAGGGCTGGCACCTTTAGTGTAGGAGCAATCGCTGGACGTTCGCAATTTCGGTGTTGAGCTCTGGCCAGATTGAGCAGGAGAGGCTGTGTACGTTGGAAGTTTTAGTAGGCTAAACAAGTTCAGAGGCCAAGTGTTTGTGGTTCGTTTGAGAGGTTACCAGTGGGAGATGAGGACCAGCAAGAGCTTTCAGGGCTGGCACCTTTAGTGTAGGAGCAATCGCCGGACGTTCGCAATTTCGGTGTTGAGCTCTGGCCAGATTGAGCAGGAGAGGCTGTGTACGTTGGAAGTTTTAGTAGGCTAAACAAGTTCAGAGGCCAAGTGTTTGTGGTTCGTTTGAGAGGTTACCAGTGGGAGATGAGGACCAGCAAGAGCTTTCAGGGCTGGCACCTTTAGTGTAGGAGCAATCGCTGGACGTTCGCAATTTCGGTGTTGAGCTCTGGCCAGATTGAGCAGGAGAGGCTGTGTACGTTGGAAG
Organism: Gavia stellata; assembly: GCF_030936135.1. NCBI lineage: Eukaryota > Metazoa > Chordata > Aves > Gaviiformes > Gaviidae > Gavia > Gavia stellata. The sequence continues at coordinate 48,674 of NW_026777156.1, forward strand.
TTTTAGTAGGCTAAACAAGTTCAGAGGCCAAGTGTTTGTGGTTCGTTTGAGAGGTTACCAGTGGGAGATGAGGACCAGCAAGAGCTTTCAGGGCTGGCACCTTTAGTGTAGGAGCAATCGCTGGACGTTCGCATTTTCGATGTTGAGCTCTGGCCAGATTGAGCAGGAGAGGCTGTGTACGTTGGAAGTTTTAGTAGGCTAAACAAGTTCAGAGGCCAAGTGTTTGTGGTTCGTTTGAGAGGTTCCCAGTGGGAGATGAGGACCAGCAAGAGCTTTCAGGGCTGGCACCTTTAGTGTAGGAGCAATCGCTGGACGTTCGCATTTTGATGTTGAGCTCTGGCCAGATTGAGCAGGAGAGGCTGTGTACGTTGGAAGTTTTAGTAGGCTAAACAAGTTCAGAGGCCAAGTGTTTGTGGTTCGTTTGAGAGGTTACCAGTGGGAGATGAGGACCAGCAAGAGCTTTCAGGGCTGGCACCTTTAGTGTAAGAGCAATCGCTGGACGTTCGCAATTTCGGTGTTGAGCTCTGGCCAGATTGAGCAGGAGAGGCAGTGTATGTTGGAAGTTTTAGTAGGCTAAACAAGTTCAGAGGCCAAGTGTTTGTGGTTCGTTTGAGAGGTTACCAGTGGGAGATGAGGACCAGCAAGAGCTTTCAGGGCTGGCACCTTTAGTGTAGGAGCAATCGCCGGACGTTCGCAATTTCGGTGTTGAGCTCTGGCCAGATTGAGCAGGAGAGGCTGTGTACGTTGGAAGTTTTAGTAGCCTAAACAAGTTTAGAGGCCAAGTGTTTGTGGTTCGTTTGAGAGGTTACCAGTGGGAGATGAGGACCAGCAAGAGCTTTCAGGGCTGGCACCTTTAGTGTAAGAGCAATCGCCGGACGTTCGCAATTTCGGTGTTGAGCTCTGGCCAGATTGAGCAGGAGAGGCAGTGTATGTTGGAAGTTTTAGTAGGCTAAACAAGTTTAGAGGCCAAGTGTTTGTGGTTCGTTTGAGAGGTTACCAGTGGGAGATGAGGACCAGCAAGAGCTTTCAGGGCTGGCACCTTTAGTGTAGGAGCAATCGCCGGACGTTCGCATTTCGGTGTTGAGCTCTGGCCAGATTGAGCAGGAGAGGCTGTGTACGTTGGAAGTTTTAGTAGGCTAAACAAGTTTAGAGGCCAAGTGTTTGTGGTTCGTTTGAGAGGTTACCAGTGGGAGATGAGGACCAGCAAGAGCTTTCAGGGCTGGCACCTTTAGTGTAGGAGCAATCGCTGGACGTTCGCAATTTCGGTGTTGAGCTCTGGCCAGATTGAGCAGGAGAGGCTGTGTACGTTGGAAGTTTTAGTAGGCTAAACAAGTTCAGAGGCCAAGTGTTTGTAGGTTCGTTTGAGAGGTTACCAGTGGGAGATGAGGACCAGCAAGAGCTTTCAGGGCTGGCACCTTTAGTGTAGGAGCAATCGCTGGACGTTCGCAATTTCGGTGTTGAGCTCTGGCCAGATTGAGCAGGAGAGGCTGTGTATGTTGGAAGTTTTAGTAGGCTAAACAAGTTCAGAGGCCAAGTGTTTGTGGTTCGTTTGAGAGGTTACCAGTGGGAGATGAGGACCAGCAAGAGCTTTCAGGGCTGGCACCTTTAGTGTAGGAGCAATCGCTGGACGTTCGCAATTTCGGTGTTGAGCTCTGGCCAGATTGAGCAGGAGAGGCTGTGTACGTTGGAAGTTTTAGTAGGCTAAACAAGTTCAGAGGCCAAGTGTTTGTGGTTCGTTTGAGAGGTTACCAGTGGGAGATGAGGACCAGCAAGAGCTTTCAGGGCTGGCACCTTTAGTGTAGGAGCAATCGCTGGACGTTCGCAATTTCGGTGTTGAGCTCTGGCCAGATTGAGCAGGAGAGGCTGTGTACGTTGGAAGTTTTAGTAGGCTAAACAAGTTCAGAGGCCAAGTGTTTGTGGTTCGTTTGAGAGGTTACCAGTGGGAGATGAGGACCAGCAAGAGCTTTCAGGGCTGGCACCTTTAGTGTAAGAGCAATCGCTGGACGTTCGCAATTTCGGTGTTGAGCTCTGGCCAGATTGAGCAGGAGAGGCTGTGTACGTTGGAAGTTTTAGTAGGCTAAACAAGTTCAGAGGCCAAGTGTTTGTGGTTCGTTTGAGAGGTTACCAGTGGGAGATGAGGACCAGCAAGAGCTTTCAGGGCTGGCACCTTTAGTGTAGGAGCAATCGCTGGACGTTCGCAATTTCGGTGTTGAGCTCTGGCCAGATTGAGCAGGAGAGGCTGTGTACGTTGGAAGTTTTAGTAGGCTAAACAAGTTCAGAGGCCAAGTGTTTGTGGTTCGTTTGAGAGGTTACCAGTGGGAGATGAGGACCAGCAAGAGCTTTCAGGGCTGGCACCTTTAGTGTAGGAGCAATCGCTGGACGTTCGCAATTTTCGGTGTTGAGCTCTGGCCAGATTGAGCAGGAGAGGCAGTGTACGTTGGAAGTTTTAGTAGGCTAAACAAGTTTAGAGGCCAAGTGTTTGTGGTTCGTTTGAGAGGTTACCAGTGGGAGATGAGGACCAGCAAGAGCTTTCAGGGCTGGCACCTTTAGTGTAGGAGCAATCGCCGGACGTTCGCATATTTCGGTGTTGAGCTCTGGCCAGATTGAGCAGGAGAGGCTGTGTACGTTGGAAGTTTTAGTAGGCTAAACAAGTTCAGAGGCCAAGTGTTTGTGGTTCGTTTGAGAGGTTACCAGTGGGAGATGAGGACCAGCAAGAGCTTTCAGGGCTGGCACCTTTACTATAGGAGCAATCGCTGGGCGTTCACAATTTCGGTGTTGAGCTCCGGCCAGATTGAGCAGGAGAGGCTGTGTACGTTGGAAGTTTTAGTAGGCTAAACAAGTTCAGAGGCCAAGTGTTTGTGGTTCGTTTGAGAGGTTACCAGTGGGAGATGAGGACCAGCAAGAGCTTTCAGGGCTGGCACCTTTAGTGTAGGAGCAATCGCTGGACGTTCGCAATTTCGGTGTTGAGCTCTGGCCAGATTGAGCAGGAGAGGCTGTGTACGTTGGAAGTTTTAGTAGGCTAAACAAGTTCGGAGCCCAAGTGTTTGTGGTTCGTTTGAGAGGTTACCAGTGGGAGATGAGGACCAGCAAGAGCTTTCAGGGCTGGCACCTTTAGTGTAGGAGCAATCGCTGGACGTTCGCAATTTCGGTGTTGAGCTCTGGCCAGATCGAGCAGGAGGGGCTGTGTACGTTGGAAGTTTTAGTAGGCTAAACAAGTTCAGAGGCCAAGTGTTTGTGGTTCGTTTGAGAGGTTACCAGTGGGAGATGAGGACCAGCAAGAGCTTTCAGGGCTGGCACCTTTAGTGTAGGAGCAATCGCTGGACGTTCGCAATTTCGGTGTTGAGCTCTGGCCAGATTGAGCAGGAGAGGCTGTGTACGTTGGAAGTTTTAGTAGGCTAAACAAGTTCAGAGGCCAAGTGTTTGTGGTTCGTTTGAGAGGTTACCAGTGGGAGATGAGGACCAGCAAGAGCTTTCAGGGCTGGCACCTTTAGTGTAGGAGCAATCGCTGGACGTTCGCATTTTCGATGTTGAGCTCTGGCCAGATTGAGCAGGAGAGGCAGTGTACGTTGGAAGTTTTAGTAGGCTAAACAAGTTTAGAGGCCAAGTGTTTGTGGTTCGTTTGAGAGGTTACCAGTGGGAGATGAGGACCAGCAAGAGCTTTCAGGGCTGGCACCTTTAGTGTAGCAGCAATCGCCGGACGTTCGCAATTTCGGTGTTGATCTCTGGCCAGATTGAGCAGGAGAGGCTGTGTACGTTGGAAGTTTTAGTAGGCTAAACAAGTTCAGAGGCCGAGTGTTTGTGGTTCGTTTGAAAGGCTACCAGTGGGAGATGAGGACCAGCAAAAGCTTTCAGGGCTGGCACCTTTAGTGTAGGAGCAATCGCTGGACGTTCGCAATTTCGGTGTTGAGCTCTGGCCAGATTGAGCAGGAGAGGCTGTGTACGTTGGAAGTTTTAGTAGGCTAAACAAGTTCAGAGGCCAAGTGTTTGTGGTTCGTTTGAGAGGTTACCAGTGGGAGATGAGGACCAGCAAGAGCTTTCAGGGCTGGCACCTTTAGTGTAGGAGCAATCGCTGGACGTTCGCAATTTCGGTGTTGAGCTCTGATGTGAATTAGCGAAAGGAAGCGATGATACGTCTGGACCTTTGAGTGTCTAAACAAGTTCAGAGGCCAAATGTTTGTGGTTCGTTTGAAAGGCTACCAGTGGGAGATGAGGACCAGCAAAAGCTTTCAGGGCTGGCACCTTTAGTGTAGGAGCAATCGCTGGACGTTCGCAATTTCGGTGTTGAGCTCTGGCCAGATTGAGCAGGAGAGGCTGTGTACGTTGGAAGTTTTAGTAGGCTAAACAAGTTCAGAGGCCAAGTGTTTGTGGTTCGTTTGAGAGGTTACCAGTGGGAGATGAGGACCAGCAAGAGCTTTCAGGGCTGGCACCTTTAGTGTAGGAGCAATCGCTGGGCGTTCACAATTTCGGTGTTGAGCTCCGGCCAGATTGAGCAGGAGAGGCTGTGTACGTTGGAAGTTTTAGTAGGCTAAACAAGTTCAGAGGCCAAGTGTTTGTGGTTCGTTTGAGAGGTTACCAGTGGGAGATGAGGACCAGCAAGAGCTTTCAGGGCTGGCACCTTTAGTGTAGAAGCAATCGCTGGACGTTCGCAATTTCGGTGTTGAGCTCTGGCCAGATTGAGCAGGAGAGGCTGTGTACGTTGGAAGTTTTAGTAGCCTAAACAACTTCAGAGCCCAAGTGTTTGTGGTTCGTTTGAGAGGTTACCAGTGGGAGATGAGGACCAGCAAGAGCTTTCAGGGCTGGCACCTTTAGTGTAGGAGCAATCGCTGGACGTTCGCATTTTCGATGTTGAGCTCTGGCCAGATTGAGCAGGAGAGGCTGTGTACGTTGGAAGTTTTAGTAGGCTAAACAAGTTCAGAGGCCAAGTGTTTGTGTTTCGTTTGAGAGGTTTCCAGTGGGAGATGAGGACCAGCAAGAGCTTTCAGGGCTGGCACCTTTAGTGTAGGAGCAATCGCTGGACGTTTGCAATTTCGGTGTTGAGCTCTGGCCAGATTGAGCAGGAGAGGCTGTGTACGTTGGAAGTTTTAGTAGGCTAAACAAGTTCAGGGGCCAAGTGTTTGTGGTTCGTTTGAGAGGTTACCAGTGGGAGATGAGGACCAGCAAGAGCTTTCAGGGCTGGCACCTTTAGTGTAGGAGCAATCGCCGGACGTTCGCAATTTCGGTGTTGAGCTCTGGCCAGATTGAGCAGGAGAGGCTGTGTACGTTGGAAGTTTTAGTAGCCTAAACAAGTTTAGAGGCCAAGTGTTTGTGGTTCGTTTGAGAGGTTACCAGTGGGAGATGAGGACCAGCAAGAGCTTTCAGGGCTGGCACCTTTAGTGTAAGAGCAATCGCCAGACGTTCGCAATTCCGGTGTTGAGCTCTGGCCAGATTGAGCAGGAGAGGCAGTGTATGTTGGAAGTTTTAGTAGGCTAAACAAGTTTAGAGGCCAAGTGTTTGTGGTTCGTTTGAGAGGTTACCAGTGGGAGATGAGGACCAGCAAGAGCTTTCAGGGCTGGCACCTTTAGTGTAGGAGCAATCGCCGGACGTTCGCATTTTCGGTGTTGAGCTCTGGCCAGATTGAGCAGGAGAGGCAGTGTATGTTGAAAGTTTTAGTAGGCTAAACAAGTTTAGAGGCCAAGTGTTTGTGGTTCGTTTGAGAGGTTACCAGTGGGAGATGAGGACCAGCAAGAGCTTTCAGGGCTGGCACCTTTAGTGTAGGAGCAATCGCTGGACGTTCGCAATTTCGGTGTTGATCTCTGGCCAGATTGAGCAGGAGAGGCTGTGTACGTTGGAAGTTTTAGTAGGCTAAACAAGTTCAGAGGCCAAGTGTTTGTAGTTCGTTTGAGAGGTTACCAGTGGGAGATGAGGACCAGCAAGAGCTTTCAGGGCTGGCACCTTTAGTGTAGGAGCAATCGCTGGACGTTCGCAATTTCGGTGTTGAGCTCTGGCCAGATTGAGCAGGACAGGCTGTGTATGTTGGAAGTTTAAGTAGGCTAAACAAGTTCAGAGGCCAAGTGTTTGTGGTTCGTTTGAGAGGTTACCAGTGGGAGATGAGGACCAGCAAGAGCTTTCAGGGCTGGCACCTTTAGTGTAGGAGCAATCGCCGGACGTTCGCAATTTCGGTGTTGAGCTCTGGCCAGATTGAGCAGGAGAGGCTGTGTACGTTGGAAGTTTTAGTAGGCTAAACAAGTTCAGAGGCCAAGTGTTTGTGGTTCGTTTGAGAGGTTACCAGTGGGAGATGAGGACCAGCAAGAGCTTTCAGGGCTGGCACCTTTACTATAGGAGCAATCGCTGGGCGTTCACAATTTCGGTGTTGAGCTCCGGCCAGATTGAGCAGGAGAGGCTGTGTACGTTGGAAGTTTTAGTAGGCTAAACAAGTTCAGAGGCCAAGTGTTTGTGGTTCGTTTGAGAGGTTACCAGTGGGAGATGAGGACCAGCAAGAGCTTTCAGGGCTGGCACCTTTAGTGTAGGAGCAATCGCTGGACGTTCGCAATTTCGGTGTTGAGCTCTGGCCAGATTGAGCAGGAGAGGCTGTGTACGTTGGAAGTTTTAGTAGGCTAAACAAGTTCGGAGCCCAAGTGTTTGTGGTTCGTTTGAGAGGTTACCAGTGGAGATGAGGACCAGCAAGAGCTTTCAGGGCTGGCACCTTTAGTGTAGGAGCAATCGCTGGACGTTCGCAATTTCGGTGTTGAGCTCTGGCCAGATCGAGCAGGAGGGGCTGTGTACGTTGGAAGTTTTAGTAGGCTAAACAAGTTCAGAGGCCAAGTGTTTGTGGTTCGTTTGAGAGGTTACCAGTGGGAGATGAGGACCAGCAAGAGCTTTCAGGGCTGGCACCTTTAGTGTAGGAGCAATCGCTGGACGTTCGCAATTTCGGTGTTGAGCTCTGGCCAGATTGAGCAGGAGAGGCTGTGTACGTTGGAAGTTTTAGTAGGCTAAACAAGTTCAGAGGCCAAGTGTTTGTGGTTCGTTTGAGAGGTTACCAGTGGGAGATGAGGACCAGCAAGAGCTTTCAGGGCTGGCACCTTTAGTGTAGGAGCAATCGCTGGACGTTCGCATTTTCGATGTTGAGCTCTGGCCAGATTGAGCAGGAGAGGCAGTGTACGTTGGAAGTTTTAGTAGGCTAAACAAGTTTAGAGGCCAAGTGTTTGTGGTTCGTTTGAGAGGTTACCAGTGGGAGATGAGGACCAGCAAGAGCTTTCAGGGCTGGCACCTTTAGTGTAGCAGCAATCGCCGGACGTTCGCAATTTCGGTGTTGATCTCTGGCCAGATTGAGCAGGAGAGGCTGTGTACGTTGGAAGTTTTAGTAGGCTAAACAAGTTCAGAGGCCGAGTGTTTGTGGTTCGTTTGAAAGGCTACCAGTGGGAGATGAGGACCAGCAAAAGCTTTCAGGGCTGGCACCTTTAGTGTAGGAGCAATCGCTGGACGTTCGCAATTTCGGTGTTGAGCTCTGGCCAGATTGAGCAGGAGAGGCTGTGTACGTTGGAAGTTTTAGTAGGCTAAACAAGTTCAGAGGCCAAGTGTTTGTGGTTCGTTTGAGAGGTTACCAGTGGGAGATGAGGACCAGCAAGAGCTTTCAGGGCTGGCACCTTTAGTGTAGGAGCAATCGCTGGACGTTCGCAATTTCGGTGTTGAGCTCTGATGTGAATTAGCGAAAGGAAGCGATGATACGTCTGGACCTTTGAGTGTCTAAACAAGTTCAGAGGCCAAATGTTTGTGGTTCGTTTGAAAGGCTACCAGTGGGAGATGAGGACCAGCAAAAGCTTTCAGGGCTGGCACCTTTAGTGTAGGAGCAATCGCTGGACGTTCGCAATTTCGGTGTTGAGCTCTGGCCAGATTGAGCAGGAGAGGCTGTGTACGTTGGAAGTTTTAGTAGGCTAAACAAGTTCAGAGGCCAAGTGTTTGTGGTTCGTTTGAGAGGTTACCAGTGGGAGATGAGGACCAGCAAGAGCTTTCAGGGCTGGCACCTTTAGTGTAGGAGCAATCGCTGGGCGTTCACAATTTCGGTGTTGAGCTCCGGCCAGATTGAGCAGGAGAGGCTGTGTACGTTGGAAGTTTTAGTAGGCTAAACAAGTTCAGAGGCCAAGTGTTTGTGGTTCGTTTGAGAGGTTACCAGTGGGAGATGAGGACCAGCAAGAGCTTTCAGGGCTGGCACCTTTAGTGTAGAAGCAATCGCTGGACGTTCGCAATTTCGGTGTTGAGCTCTGGCCAGATTGAGCAGGAGAGGCTGTGTACGTTGGAAGTTTTAGTAGCCTAAACAACTTCAGAGCCCAAGTGTTTGTGGTTCGTTTGAGAGGTTACCAGTGGGAGATGAGGACCAGCAAGAGCTTTCAGGGCTGGCACCTTTAGTGTAGGAGCAATCGCTGGACGTTCGCATTTTCGATGTTGAGCTCTGGCCAGATTGAGCAGGAGAGGCTGTGTACGTTGGAAGTTTTAGTAGGCTAAACAAGTTCAGAGGCCAAGTGTTTGTGTTTCGTTTGAGAGGTTTCCAGTGGGAGATGAGGACCAGCAAGAGCTTTCAGGGCTGGCACCTTTAGTGTAGGAGCAATCGCTGGACGTTTGCAATTTCGGTGTTGAGCTCTGGCCAGATTGAGCAGGAGAGGCTGTGTACGTTGGAAGTTTTAGTAGGCTAAACAAGTTCAGGGGCCAAGTGTTTGTGGTTCGTTTGAGAGGTTACCAGTGGGAGATGAGGACCAGCAAGAGCTTTCAGGGCTGGCACCTTTAGTGTAGGAGCAATCGCTGGACGTTCGCATTTTTGATGTTGAGCTCTGGCCAGATTGAGCAGGAGAGGCTGTGTACGTTGGAAGTTTTAGTAGGCTAAACAAGATCAGAGGCCAAGTGTTTGTGGTTCGTTTGAGAGGTTACCAGTGGGAGATGAGGACCAGCAAGAGCTTTCAGGGCTGGCACCTTTAGTGTAGGAGCAATCGCCGGACGTTCGCAATTTCGGTGTTGAGCTCTGGCCAGATGAGCAGGAGAGGCTGTGTACGTTGGAAGTTTTAGTAGGCTAAACAAGTTTAGAGGCCAAGTGTTTGTGGTTCGTTTGAGAGGTTACCAGTGGGAGATGAGGACCAGCAAGAGCTTTCAGGGCTGGCACCTTTAGTGTAGGAGCAATCGCCGGACGTTCGCAATTTCGGTGTTGAGCTCTGGCCAGATTGAGCAGGAGAGGCTGTGTACGTTGCAAGTTTTAGTAGCCTAAACAAGTTCAGAGGCCACGTGTTTGTGGTTCGTTTGAAAGGCTACCAGTGGGAGATGAGGACCAGCAAAAGCTTTCAGGGCTGGCACCTTTACTGTAGGAGCAATCACTGGACGTTCGCAATTTCGGTGTTGAGCTCTGGCCAGATTGAGCAGGAGAGGCTGTGTACGTTGGAAGTTTTAGTAGGCTAAACAAGTTCGGAGGCCAAGTGTTTGTGGTTCGTTTGAGAGGTTACCAGTGGGAGATGAGGACCAGCAAGAGCTTTCAGGGCTGGCACTTTAGTGTAGGAGCAATCGCTGGACGTTCGCAATTTTGGTGTTGAGCTCTGATGTGAATTAGCGAAAGGAAGCGATGATACGTCTGGACCTTTGAGTGTCTAAACAAGTTCAGAGGCCAAGTGTTTGTGGTTCGTTTGAGAGGTTACCAGTGGGAGATGAGGACCAGCAAGAGCTTTCAGGGCTGGCACCTTTACTGTAGGAGTAATCGCTGGACGTTCGCAATTTCGGTGTTGAGCTCTGGCCAGATTGAGCAGGAGAGGCTGTGTACGTTGGAAGTTTTAGTAGGCTAAACAAGTTCAGAGGCCAAGTGTTTGTGGTTCGTTTGAGAGGTTACCAGTGGGAGATGAGGACCAGCAAGAGCTTTCAGGGCTGGCACCTTTAGTGTAGGAGCAATCGCTGGGCGTTCACAATTTCGGTGTTGAGCTCCGGCCAGATTGAGCAGGAGAGGCTGTGTACGTTGGAAGTTTTAGTAGGCTAAACAAGTTCGGAGCCCAAGTGTTTGTGGTTCGTTTGAGAGGTTACCAGTGGGAGATGAGGACCAGCAAGAGCTTTCAGGGCTGGCACCTTTAGTGTAGGAGCAATCGCCGGACGTTCGCAATTTCGGTGTTGAGCTTGGCCAGATTGAGCAGGAGAGGCTGTGTACGTTGGAAGTTTTAGTAGGCTAAACAAGTTCAGAGGCCAAGTGTTTGTGGTTCGTTTGAGAGGTTACCAGTGGGAGATGAGGACCAGCAAGAGCTTTCAGGGCTGGCACCTTTAGTGTAGGAGCAATCGCTGGACGTTCGCATTTTTGATGTTGAGCTCTGGCCAGATTGAGCAGGAGAGGCTGTGTACGTTGGAAGTTTTAGTAGGCTAAACAAGTTCAGAGGCCAAGTGTTTGTGGTTCGTTTGAGAGGTTACCAGTGGGAGATGAGGACCAGCAAGAGCTTTCAGGGCTGGCACCTTTAGTGTAGGAGCAATCGCTGGACGTTCGCAATTTCGGTGTTGAGCTCTGGCCAGATTGAGCAGGAGAGGCTGTGTACGTTGGAAGTTTTAGTAGGCTAAACAAGTTCAGAGGCCAAGTGTTTGTGGTTCGTTTGAGAGGTTACCAGTGGGAGATGAGGACCAGCAAGAGCTTTCAGGGCTGGCACTTTAGTGTAGGAGCAATAGCTGGACGTTCGCAATTTCGGTGTTGAGCTCTGATGTGAATTAGCGAAAGGAAGCGATGATACGTCTGGACCTTTGAGTGTCTAAACAAGTTCAGAGGCCAAGTGTTTGTGGTTCGTTTGAGAGGTTACCAGTGGGAGATGAGGACCAGCAAGAGCTTTCAGGGCAGGCACCTTTACTGTAGGAGTAATCGCTGGACGTTCGCAATTTCGGTGTTGAGCTCTGGCCAGATTGAGCAGGAGAGGCTGTGTACGTTGGAAGTTTTAGTAGGCTAAACAAGTTCAGAGGCCAAGTGTTTGTGGTTCGTTTGAGAGGTTACCAGTGGGAGATGAGGACCAGCAAGAGCTTTCAGGGCTGGCACCTTTAGTGTAGGAGCAATCGCTGGGCGTTCACAATTTCGGTGTTGAGCTCCGGCCAGATTGAGCAGGAGAGGCTGTGTACGTTGGAAGTTTTAGTAGGCTAAACAAGTTCGGAGCCCAAGTGTTTGTGGTTCGTTTGAGAGGTTACCAGTGGGAGATGAGGACCAGCAAGAGCTTTCAGGGCTGGCACCTTTAGTGTAGGAGCAATCGCTGGACGTTCGCAATTTCGGTGTTGAGCTTGGCCAGATTGAGCAGGAGAGGCAGTGTACGTTGGAAGTTTTAGTAGGCTAAACAAGTTCAGAGGCCAAGTGTTTGTGGTTCGTTTGAGAGGTTACCAGTGGGAGATGAGGACCAGCAAGAGCTTTCAGGGCTGGCACCTTTAGTGTAGGAGCAATCGCTGGACGTTCGCAATTTCGGTGTTGAGCTCTGGCCAGATTGAGCAGGACAGGCTGTGTACGTTGGAAGTTTTAGTAGGCTAAACAAGTTCAGAGGCCAAGTGTTTGTGGTTCGTTTGAGAGGTTACCAGTGGGAGATGAGGACCAGCAAGAGCTTTCAGGGCTGGCACCTTTAGTGTAGGAGCAATCGCTGGACGTTCGCAATTTCGGTGTTGAGCTCTGGCCAGATTGAGCAGGAGAGGCTGTGTACGTTGGAAGTTTTAGTAGGCTAAACAAGTTCAGAGGCCAAGTGTTTGTGGTTCGTTTGAGAGGTTACCAGTGGGAGATGAGGACCAGCAAGAGCTTTCAGGGCTGGCACCTTTAGTGTAGGAGCAATCGCTGGACGTTCGCATTTTCGATGTTGAGCTCTGGCCAGATTGAGCAGGAGAGGCTGTGTACGTTGGAAGTTTTAGTAGGCTAAACAAGTTCAGAGGCCAAGTGTTTGTGGTTCGTTTGAGAGGTTACCAGTGGGAGATGAGGACCAGCAAGAGCTTTCAGGGCTGGCACCTTTAGTGTAGGAGCAATCGCTGGACGTTCGCAATTTCGGTGTTGAGCTCTGGCCAGATTGAGCAGGAGAGGCTGTGTACGTTGGAAGTTTTAGTAGGCTAAACAAGTTCAGAGGCCAAGTGTTTGTGGTTCGTTTGAGAGGTTACCAGTGGGAGATGAGGACCAGCAAGAGCTTTCAGGGCTGGCACCTTTAGTGTAGGAGCAATCGCTGGACGTTCGCATTTTTGATGTTGACCTCTGGCCAGATTGAGCAGGAGAGGCTGTGTACGTTGGAAGTTTTAGTAGTCTAAACAAGTTCAGAGGCCAAGTGTTTGTGGTTCGTTTGAGAGGTTACCAGTGGGAGATGAGGACCAGCAAGAGCTTTCAGGGCTGGCACCTTTAGTGTAGGAGCAATCGCCGGACGTTCGCAATTTCGGTGTTGAGCTCTGGCCAGATTGAGCAGGAGAGGCAGTGTACGTTGGAAGTTTTAGTAGGCTAAACAAGTTCAGAGGCCAAGTGTTTGTGGTTCGTTTGAGAGGTTACCAGTGGGAGATGAGGACCAGCAAGAGCTTTCAGGGCTGGCACCTTTAGTGTAGGAGCAATCGCTGGACGTTCGCAATTTCGGTGTTGAGCTCTGGCCAGATTGAGCAGGACAGGCTGTGTACGTTGGAAGTTTTAGTAGGCTAAACAAGTTCAGAGGCCAAGTGTTTGTGGTTCGTTTGAGAGGTTACCAGTGGGAGATGAGGACCAGCAAGAGCTTTCAGGGCTGGCACCTTTAGTGTAGGAGCAATCGCCGGACGTTCGCAATTTCGGTGTTGAGCTCTGGCCAGATTGAGCAGGAGAGGCTGTGTACGTTGGAAGTTTTAGTAGGCTAAACAAGTTCAGAGGCCAAGTGTTTGTGGTTCGTTTGAGAGGTTACCAGTGGGAGATGAGGACCAGCAAGAGCTTTCAGGGCTGGCACCTTTAGTGTAGGAGCAATCGCTGGACGTTCGCAATTTCGGTGTTGAGCTCTGGCCAGATTGAGCAGGAGAGGCTGTGTACGTTGGAAGTTTTAGTAGGCTAAACAAGTTCAGAGGCCAAGTGTTTGTGGTTCGTTTGAGAGGTTACCAGTGGGAGATGAGGACCAGCAAGAGCTTTCAGGGCTGGCACCTTTAGTGTAGGAGCAATCGCCGGACGTTCGCAATTTCGGTGTTGAGCTCTGGCCAGATTGAGCAGGAGAGGCTGTGTACGTTGGAAGTTTTAGTAGGCTAAACAAGTTCAGAGGCCAAGTGTTTGTGGTTCGTTTGAGAGGTTACCAGTGGGAGATGAGGACCAGCAAGAGCTTTCAGGGCTGGCACATTTAGTGTAGGAGCAATCGCCGGACGTTCGCAATTTCGGTGTTGAGCTCTGGCCAGATTGAGCAGGAGAGGCTGTGTACGTTGCAAGTTTTAGTAGCCTAAACAAGTTCAGAGGCCACGTGTTTGTGGTTCGTTTGAAAGGCTACCAGTGGGAGATGAGGACCAGCAAAAGCTTTCAGGGCTGGCACCTTTACTGTAGGAGCAATCACTGGACGTTCGCAATTTCGGTGTTGAGCTCTGGCCAGATTGAGCAGGAGAGGCTGTGTACGTTGGAAGTTTTAGTAGGCTAAACAAGTTCGGAGGCCAAGTGTTTGTGGTTCGTTTGAGAGGTTACCAGTGGGAGATGAGGACCAGCAAGAGCTTTCAGGGCTGGCACTTTAGTGTAGGAGCAATCGCTGGACGTTCGCAATTTTGGTGTTGAGCTCTGATGTGAATTAGCGAAAGGAAGCGATGATACGTCTGGACCTTTGAGTGTCTAAACAAGTTCAGAGGCCAAGTGTTTGTGGTTCGTTTGAGAGGTTACCAGTGGGAGATGAGGACCAGCAAGAGCTTTCAGGGCTGGCACCTTTACTGTAGGAGTAATCGCTGGACGTTCGCAATTTCGGTGTTGAGCTCTGGCCAGATTGAGCAGGAGAGGCTGTGTACGTTGGAAGTTTTAGTAGGCTAAACAAGTTCAGAGGCCAAGTGTTTGTGGTTCGTTTGAGAGGTTACCAGTGGGAGATGAGGACCAGCAAGAGCTTTCAGGGCTGGCACCTTTAGTGTAGGAGCAATCGCTGGGCGTTCACAATTTCGGTGTTGAGCTCCGGCCAGATTGAGCAGGAGAGGCTGTGTACGTTGGAAGTTTTAGTAGGCTAAACAAGTTCGGAGCCCCAGTGTTTGTGGTTCGTTTGAGAGGTTACCAGTGGGAGATGAGGACCAGCAAGAGCTTTCAGGGCTGGCACCTTTAGTGTAGGAGCAATCGCCGGACGTTCGCAATTTCGGTGTTGAGCTTGGCCAGATTGAGCAGGAGAGGCAGTGTACGTTGGAAGTTTTAGTAGGCTAAACAAGTTCAGAGGCCAAGTGTTTGTGGTTCGTTTGAGAGGTTACCAGTGGGAGATGAGGACCAGCAAGAGCTTTCAGGGCTGGCACCTTTAGTGTAGGAGCAATCGCTGGACGTTTGCAATTTCGGTGTTGAGCTCTGGCCAGATTGAGCAGGAGAGGCTGTGTACGTTGGAAGTTTTAGTAGGCTAAACAAGTTCAGAGGCCAAGTGTTTGTGGTTCGTTTGAGAGGTTACCAGTGGGAGATGAGGACCAGCAAGAGCTTTCAGGGCTGGCACCTTTAGTGTAGGAGCAATCGCTGGACGTTCGCATTTTTGATGTTGAGCTCTGGCCAGATTGAGCAGGAGAGGCTGTGTACGTTGGAAGTTTTAGTAGGCTAAACAAGTTCAGAGGCCAAGTGTTTGTGGTTCGTTTGAGAGGTTACCAGTGGGAGATGAGGACCAGCAAGAGCTTTCAGGGCTGGCACCTTTAGTGTAGGAGCAATCGCTGGACGTTCGCAATTTCGGTGTTGAGCTCTGGCCAGATTGAGCAGGAGAGGCTGTGTACGTTGGAAGTTTTAGTAGGCTAAACAAGTTCAGAGGCCAAGTGTTTGTGGTTCGTTTGAGAGGTTACCAGTGGGAGATGAGGACCAGCAAGAGCTTTCAGGGCTGGCACTTTAGTGTAGGAGCAATAGCTGGACGTTCGCAATTTCGGTGTTGAGCTCTGATGTGAATTAGCGAAAGGAAGCGATGATACGTCTGGACCTTTGAGTGTCTAAACAAGTTCAGAGGCCAAGTGTTTGTGGTTCGTTTGAGAGGTTACCAGTGGGAGATGAGGACCAGCAAGAGCTTTCAGGGCAGGCACCTTTACTGTAGGAGTAATCGCTGGACGTTCGCAATTTCGGTGTTGAGCTCTGGCCAGATTGAGCAGGAGAGGCTGTGTACGTTGGAAGTTTTAGTAGGCTAAACAAGTTCAGAGGCCAAGTGTTTGTGGTTCGTTTGAGAGGTTACCAGTGGGAGATGAGGACCAGCAAGAGCTTTCAGGGCTGGCACCTTTAGTGTAGGAGCAATCGCTGGGCGTTCACAATTTCGGTGTTGAGCTCCGGCCAGATTGAGCAGGAGAGGCTGTGTACGTTGGAAGTTTTAGTAGGCTAAACAAGTTCGGAGCCCAAGTGTTTGTGGTTCGTTTGAGAGGTTACCAGTGGGAGATGAGGACCAGCAAGAGCTTTCAGGGCTGGCACCTTTAGTGTAGGAGCAATCGCTGGACGTTCGCAATTTCGGTGTTGAGCTTGGCCAGATTGAGCAGGAGAGGCAGTGTACGTTGGAAGTTTTAGTAGGCTAAACAAGTTCAGAGGCCAAGTGTTTGTGGTTCGTTTGAGAGGTTACCAGTGGGAGATGAGGACCAGCAAGAGCTTTCAGGGCTGGCACCTTTAGTGTAGGAGCAATCGCTGGACGTTCGCAATTTCGGTGTTGAGCTCTGGCCAGATTGAGCAGGAGAGGCTGTGTACGTTGGAAGTTTTAGTAGGCTAAACAAGTTCAGAGGCCAAGTGTTTGTGGTTCGTTTGAGAGGTTACCAGTGGGAGATGAGGACCAGCAAGAGCTTTCAGGGCTGGCACCTTTAGTGTAGGAGCAATCGCTGGACGTTCGCAATTTCGGTGTTGAGCTCTGGCCAGATTGAGCAGGAGAGGCTGTGTACGTTGGAAGTTTTAGTAGGCTAAACAAGTTCAGAGGCCAAGTGTTTGTGGTTCGTTTGAGAGGTTACCAGTGGGAGATGAGGACCAGCAAGAGCTTTCAGGGCTGGCACCTTTAGTGTAGGAGCAATCGCTGGACGTTCGCATTTTCGATGTTGAGCTCTGGCCAGATTGAGCAGGAGAGGCTGTGTACGTTGGAAGTTTTAGTAGGCTAAACAAGTTCAGAGGCCAAGTGTTTGTGGTTCGTTTGAGAGGTTACCAGTGGGAGATGAGGACCAGCAAGAGCTTTCAGGGCTGGCACCTTTAGTGTAGGAGCAATCGCTGGACGTTCGCAATTTCGGTGTTGAGCTCTGGCCAGATTGAGCAGGAGAGGCTGTGTACGTTGGAAGTTTTAGTAGGCTAAACAAGTTCAGAGGCCAAGTGTTTGTGGTTCGTTTGAGAGGTTACCAGTGGGAGATGAGGACCAGCAAGAGCTTTCAGGGCTGGCACCTTTAGTGTAGGAGCAATCGCTGGACGTTCGCATTTTTGATGTTGACCTCTGGCCAGATTGAGCAGGAGAGGCTGTGTACGTTGGAAGTTTTAGTAGTCTAAACAAGTTCAGAGGCCAAGTGTTTGTGGTTCGTTTGAGAGGTTACCAGTGGGAGATGAGGACCAGCAAGAGCTTTCAGGGCTGGCACCTTTAGTGTAGGAGCAATCGCCGGACGTTCGCAATTTCGGTGTTGAGCTCTGGCCAGATTGAGCAGGAGAGGCAGTGTACGTTGGAAGTTTTAGTAGGCTAAACAAGTTCAGAGGCCAAGTGTTTGTGGTTCGTTTGAGAGGTTACCAGTGGGAGATGAGGACCAGCAAGAGCTTTCAGGGCTGGCACCTTTAGTGTAGGAGCAATCGCTGGACGTTCGCAATTTCGGTGTTGAGCTCTGGCCAGATTGAGCAGGACAGGCTGTGTACGTTGGAAGTTTTAGTAGGCTAAACAAGTTCAGAGGCCAAGTGTTTGTGGTTCGTTTGAGAGGTTACCAGTGGGAGATGAGGACCAGCAAGAGCTTTCAGGGCTGGCACCTTTAGTGTAGGAGCAATCGCCGGACGTTCGCAATTTCGGTGTTGAGCTCTGGCCAGATTGAGCAGGAGAGGCTGTGTACGTTGGAAGTTTTAGTAGGCTAAACAAGTTCAGAGGCCAAGTGTTTGTGGTTCGTTTGAGAGGTTACCAGTGGGAGATGAGGACCAGCAAGAGCTTTCAGGGCTGGCACCTTTAGTGTAGGAGCAATCGCTGGACGTTCGCAATTTCGGTGTTGAGCTCTGGCCAGATTGAGCAGGAGAGGCTGTGTACGTTGGAAGTTTTAGTAGGCTAAACAAGTTCAGAGGCCAAGTGTTTGTGGTTCGTTTGAGAGGTTACCAGTGGGAGATGAGGACCAGCAAGAGCTTTCAGGGCTGGCACCTTTAGTGTAGGAGCAATCGCTGGACGTTCGCAATTTCGGTGTTGAGCTCTGGCCAGATTGAGCAGGAGAGGCAGTGTACGTTGGAAGTTTTAGTAGGCTAAACAAGTTCAGAGGCCAAGTGCTTGTGGTTTGTTTGAGAGGTTACCAGTGGGAGATGAGGACCAGCAAGAGCTTTCAGGGCTGGCACCTTTAGTGTAGGAGCAATCGCTGGACGTTCGCAATTTCGGTGTTGAGCTCTGGCCAGATTGAGCAGGAGAGGCTGTGTACGTTGGAAGTTTTAGTAGGCTAAACAAGTTCAGAGGCCAAGTGTTTGTGGTTCGTTTGAGAGGTTACCAGTGGGAGATGAGGACCAGCAAGAGCTTTCAGGGCTGGCACCTTTACTGTAGAAGCAATCGCCGGACGTTCGCAATTTCGGTGTTGACCTCTGGCCAGATTGAGCAGGAGAGGCTGTGTACGTTGGAAGTTTTAGTAGGCTAAACAAGTTCAGAGGCCAAGTGTTTGTGGTTCGTTTGAGAGGTTACCAGTGGGAGATGAGGACCAGCAAGAGCTTTCAGGGCTGGCACCTTTAGTGTAGGAGCAATCGCTGGACGTTCGCATTTTCGATGTTGAGCTCTGGCCAGATTGAGCAGGAGAGGCTGTGTACGTTGGAAGTTTTAGTAGGCTAAACAAGTTCAGAGGCCAAGTGTTTGTGGTTCGTTTGAGAGGTTTCCAGTGGGAGATGAGGACCAGCAAGAGCTTTCAGGGCTGGCACCTTTAGTGTAGGAGCAATCGCTGGGCGTTTGCAATTTCGGTGTTGAGCTCTGGCCAGATTGAGCAGGAGAGGCTGTGTACGTTGGAAGTTTTAGTAGGCTAAACAAGTTCAGAGGCCAAGTGTTTGTGGTTCGTTTGAGAGGTTACCAGTGGGAGATGAGGACCAGCAAGAGCTTTCAGGGCTGGCACCTTTAGTGTAGGAGCAATCACTGGACGTTCGCAATTTCGGTGTTGAGCTCTGGCCAGATTGAGCAGGAGAGGCTGTGTACGTTGGAAGTTTTAGTAGGCTAAACAAGTTCGGAGGCCAAGTGTTTGTGGTTCGTTTGAGAGGTTACCAGTGGGAGATGAGGACCAGCAAGAGCTTTCAGGGCTGGCACTTTAGTGTAGGAGCAATCGCTGGACGTTCGCAATTTCGGTGTTGAGCTCTGATGTGAATTAGCGAAAGGAAGCGATGATACGTCTGGACCTTTGAGTGTCTAAACAAGTTCAGAGGCCAAGTGTTTGTGGTTCGTTTGAGAGGTTACCAGTGGGAGATGAGGACCAGCAAGAGCTTTCAGGGCTGGCACCTTTACTGTAGGAGTAATCGCTGGACGTTCGCAATTTCGGTGTTGAGCTCTGGCCAGATTGAGCAGGAGAGGCTGTGTACGTTGGAAGTTTTAGTAGGCTAAACAAGTTCAGAGGCCAAGTGTTTGTGGTTCGTTTGAGAGGTTACCAGTGGGAGATGAGGACCAGCAAGAGCTTTCAGGGCTGGCACCTTTAGTGTAGGAGCAATCGCTGGGCGTTCACAATTTCGGTGTTGAGCTCCGGCCAGATTGAGCAGGAGAGGCTGTGTACGTTGGAAGTTTTAGTAGGCTAAACAAGTTCAGAGGCCAAGTGTTTGTGGTTCGTTTGAGAGGTTACCAGTGGGAGATGAGGACCAGCAAGAGCTTTCAGGGCTGGCACCTTTAGTGTAGGAGCAATCGCTGGACGTTCGCAATTTCGGTGTTGAGCTTGGCCAGATTGAGCAGGAGAGGCAGTGTACGTTGGAAGTTTTAGTAGGCTAAACAAGTTCAGAGGCCAAGTGTTTGTGGTTCATTTGAGAGGTTACCAGTGGGAGATGAGGACCAGCAAGAGCTTTCAGGGCTGGCACCTTTAGTGTAGGAGCAATCGCTGGACGTTCGCAATTTCGGTGTTGAGCTCTGGCCAGATTGAGCAGGACAGGCTGTGTACGTTGGAAGTTTTAGTAGGCTAAACAAGTTCAGAGGCCAAGTGTTTGTGGTTCGTTTGAGAGGTTACCAGTGGGAGATGAGGACCAGCAAGAGCTTTCAGGGCTGGCACCTTTAGTGTAGGAGCAATCGCCGGACGTTCGCAATTTCGGTGTTGAGCTCTGGCCAGATTGAGCAGGAGAGGCTGTGTACGTTGGAAGTTTTAGTAGGCTAAACAAGTTCAGAGGCCAAGTGTTTGTGGTTCGTTTGAGAGGTTACCAGTGGGAGATGAGGACCAGCAAGAGCTTTCAGGGCTGGCACCTTTAGTGTAGGAGCAATCGCTGGACGTTCGCAATTTCGGTGTTGAGCTCTGGCCAGATTGAGCAGGAGAGGCTGTGTACGTTGGAAGTTTTAGTAGGCTAAACAAGTTCAGAGGCCAAGTGTTTGTGGTTCGTTTGAGAGGTTACCAGTGGGAGATGAGGACCAGCAAGAGCTTTCAGGGCTGGCACCTTTAGTGTAGGAGCAATCGCTGGACGTTCGCATTTTCGATGTTGAGCTCTGGCCAGATTGAGCAGGAGAGGCTGTGTACGTTGGAAGTTTTAGTAGGCTAAACAAGTTCAGAGGCCAAGTGTTTGTGGTTCGTTTGAGAGGTTACCAGTGGGAGATGAGGACCAGCAAGAGCTTTCAGGGCTGGCACCTTTAGTGTAGGAGCAATCGCTGGACGTTTGCAATTTCGGTGTTGAGCTCTGGCCAGATTGAGCAGGAGAGGCTGTGTACGTTGGAACTTTTAGTAGGCTAAACAAGTTCAGAGGCCAAGTGTTTGTGGTTCGTTTGAGAGGTTACCAGTGGGAGATGAGGACCAGCAAGAGCTTTCAGGGCTGGCACCTTTAGTGTAGGAGCAATCGCTGGACGTTCGCATTTTTGATGTTGACCTCTGGCCAGATTGAGCAGGAGAGGCTGTGTACGTTGGAAGTTTTAGTAGGCTAAACAAGTTCAGAGGCCAAGTGTTTGTGGTTCGTTTGAGAGGTTACCAGTGGGAGATGAGGACCAGCAAGAGCTTTCAGGGCTGGCACCTTTAGTGTAGGAGCAATCGCTGGACGTTCGCAATTTCGGTGTTGAGCTCTGGCCAGATTGAGCAGGAGAGGCTGTGTACGTTGGAAGTTTTAGTAGGCTAAACAAGTTCAGAGGCCAAGTGTTTGTGGTTCGTTTGAGAGGTTACCAGTGGGAGATGAGGACCAGCAAGAGCTTTCAGGGCTGGCACCTTTAGTGTAGGAGCAATCGCTGGACGTTCGCAATTTCGGTGTTGAGCTCTGGCCAGATTGAGCAGGACAGGCTGTGTACGTTGGAAGTTTTAGTAGGCTAAACAAGTTCAGAGGCCAAGTGTTTGTGGTTCGTTTGAGAGGTTACCAGTGGGAGATGAGGACCAGCAAGAGCTTTCAGGGCTGGCACCTTTAGTGTAGGAGCAATCGCCGGACGTTCGCAATTTCGGTGTTGAGCTCTGGCCAGATTGAGCAGGAGAGGCTGTGTACGTTGGAAGTTTTAGTAGGCTAAACAAGTTCAGAGGCCAAGTGTTTGTGGTTCGTTTGAGAGGTTACCAGTGGGAGATGAGGACCAGCAAGAGCTTTCAGGGCTGGCACCTTTAGTGTAGGAGCAATCGCTGGACGTTCGCAATTTCGGTGTTGAGCTCTGGCCAGATTGAGCAGGACAGGCTGTGTACGTTGGAAGTTTTAGTAGGCTAAACAAGTTCAGAGGCCAAGTGTTTGTGGTTCGTTTGAGAGGTTACCAGTGGGAGATGAGGACCAGCAAGAGCTTTCAGGGCTGGCACCTTTAGTGTAGGAGACGCTGGACGTTCGCATTTTCGATGTTGAGCTCTGGCCAGATTGAGCAGGAGAGGCTGTGTACGTTGGAAGTTTTAGTAGGCTAAACAAGTTCAGAGGCCAAGTGTTTGTGGTTCGTTTGAGAGGTTTCCAGTGGGAGATGAGGACCAGCAAGAGCTTTCAGGGCTGGCACCTTTAGTGTAGGAGCAATCGCTGGACGTTTGCAATTTCGGTGTTGAGCTCTGGCCAGATTGAGCAGGAGAGGCTGTGTACGTTGGAAGTTTTAGTAGCCTAAACAAGTTCAGAGGCCAAGTGTTTGTGGTTCGTTTGAGAGGTTACCAGTGGGAGATGAGGACCAGCAAGAGCTTTCAGGGCTGGCACCTTTAGTGTAGGAGCAATCGCCGGACGTTCGCAATTTCGGTGTTGAGCTCTGGCCAGATTGAGCAGGAGAGGCTGTGTACGTTGGAAGTTTTAGTAGGCTAAACAAGTTCAGAGGCCAAGTGTTTGTGGTTCGTTTGAGAGGTTACCAGTGGGAGATGAGGACCAGCAAGAGCTTTCAGGGCTGGCACCTTTAGTGTAGGAGCAATCGCTGGACGTTCGCATTTTCGATGTTGAGCTCTGGCCAGATTGAGCAGGAGAGGCTGTGTACGTTGGAAGTTTTAGTAGGCTAAACAAGTTCAGAGGCCAAGTGTTTGTGGTTCGTTTGAGAGGTTTCCAGTGGGAGATGAGGACCAGCAAGAGCTTTCAGGGCTGGCACCTTTAGTGTAGGAGCAATCGCTGGACGTTTGCAATTTCGGTGTTGAGCTCTGGCCAGATTGAGCAGGAGAGGCTGTGTACGTTGGAAGTTTTAGTAGTCTAAACAAGTTCAGAGGCCAAGTGTTTGTGGTTCGTTTGAGAGGTTACCAGTGGGAGATGAGGACCAGCAAGAGCTTTCAGGGCTGGCACCTTTAGTGTAGGAGCAATCGCTGGACGTTCGCATTTTTGATGTTGACCTCTGGCCAGATTGAGCAGGAGAGGCTGTGTACGTTGGAAGTTTTAGTAGGCTAAACAAGTTCAGAGGCCAAGTGTTTGTTTGTGGTTCGTTTGAGAGGTTACCAGTGGGAGATGAGGACCAGCAAGAGCTTTCAGGGCTGGCACCTTTAGTGTAGGAGCAATCGCTGGACGTTCGCAATTTCGGTGTTGAGCTTGGCCAGATTGAGCAGGAGAGGCAGTGTACGTTGGAAGTTTTAGTAGGCTAAACAAGTTCAGAGGCCAAGTGTTTGTGGTTCGTTTGAGAGGTTACCAGTGGGAGATGAGGACCAGCAAGAGCTTTCAGGGCTGGCACCTTTAGTGTAGGAGCAATCGCTGGACGTTCGCAATTTCGGTGTTGAGCTCTGGCCAGATTGAGCAGGACAGGCTGTGTACGTTGGAAGTTTTAGTAGGCTAAACAAGTTCAGAGGCCAAGTGTTTGTGGTTCGTTTGAGAGGTTACCAGTGGGAGATGAGGACCAGCAAGAGCTTTCAGGGCTGGCACCTTTAGAGAGCAATCGCCGGACGTTCGCAATTTCGGTGTTGAGCTCTGGCCAGATTGAGCAGGAGAGGCTGTGTACGTTGGAAGTTTTAGTAGGCTAAACAAGTTCAGAGGCCAAGTGTTTGTGGTTCGTTTGAGAGGTTACCAGTGGGAGATGAGGACCAGCAAGAGCTTTCAGGGCTGGCACCTTTAGTGTAGGAGCAATCGCTGGACGTTCGCAATTTCGGTGTTGATCTCTGGCCAGATTGAGCAGGAGAGGCTGTGTACGTTGGAAGTTTTAGTAGGCTAAATAAGTTCAGAGGCCAAGTGTTTGTGGTTCGTTTGAGAGGTTACCAGTGGGAGATGAGGACCAGCAAGAGCTTTCAGGGCTGGCACCTTTAGTGTAGGAGCAATCGCTGGACGTTCGCATTTTCGATGTTGAGCTCTGGCCAGATTGAGCAGGAGAGGCTGTGTACGTTGGAAGTTTTAGTAGGCTAAACAAGTTCAGAGGCCAAGTGTTTGTGGTTCGTTTGAGAGGTTTCCAGTGGGAGATGAGGACCAGCAAGAGCTTTCAGGGCTGGCACCTTTAGTGTAGGAGCAATCGCTGGACGTTCGCAATTTCGGTGTTGAGCTTGGCCAGATTGAGCAGGAGAGGCAGTGTACGTTGGAAGTTTTAGTAGGCTAAACAAGTTCAGAGGCCAAGTGTTTGTGGTTCGTTTGAGAGGTTACCAGTGGGAGATGAGGACCAGCAAGAGCTTTCAGGGCTGGCACCTTTAGTGTAGGAGCAATCGCTGGACGTTCGCAATTTCGGTGTTGAGCTCTGGCCAGATTGAGCAGGACAGGCTGTGTACGTTGGAAGTTTTAGTAGGCTAAACAAGTTCAGAGGCCAAGTGTTTGTGGTTCGTTTGAGAGGTTACCAGTGGGAGATGAGGACCAGCAAGAGCTTTCAGGGCTGGCACCTTTAGTGTAGGAGCAATCGCCGGACGTTCGCAATTTCGGTGTTGAGCTCTGGCCAGATTGAGCAGGAGAGGCTGTGTACGTTGGAAGTTTTAGTAGGCTAAACAAGTTCAGAGGCCAAGTGTTTGTGGTTCGTTTGAGAGGTTACCAGTGGGAGATGAGGACCAGCAAGAGCTTTCAGGGCTGGCACCTTTAGTGTAGGAGCAATCGCTGGACGTTCGCAATTTCGGTGTTGAGCTCTGGCCAGATTGAGCAGGAGAGGCTGTGTACGTTGGAAGTTTTAGTAGGCTAAACAAGTTCAGAGGCCAAGTGTTTGTGGTTCGTTTGAGAGGTTACCAGTGGGAGATGAGGACCAGCAAGAGCTTTCAGGGCTGGCACCTTTAGTGTAGGAGCAATCGCCGGACGTTCGCATTTTCGATGTTGAGCTCTGGCCAGATTGAGCAGGAGAGGCTGTGTACGTTGGAAGTTTTAGTAGGCTAAACAAGTTCAGAGGCCAAGTGTTTGTGGTTCGTTTGAGAGGTTTCCAGTGGGAGATGAGGACCAGCAAGAGCTTTCAGGGCTGGCACCTTTAGTGTAGGAGCAATCGCTGGACGTTTGCAATTTCGGTGTTGAGCTCTGGCCAGATTGAGCAGGAGAGGCTGTGTACGTTGGAAGTTTTAGTAGGCTAAACAAGTTCAGAGGCCAAGTGTTTGTGGTTCGTTTGAGAGGTTACCAGTGGGAGATGAGGACCAGCAAGAGCTTTCAGGGCTGGCACCTTTACTGTAGAAGCAATCGCCGGACGTTCGCAATTTCGGTGTTGATCTCTGGCCAGATTGAGCAGGAGAGGCAGTGTACGTTGGAAGTTTTAGTAGGCTAAACAAGTTCAGAGGCCAAGTGTTTGTGGTTCGTTTGAGAGGTTACCAGTGGGAGATGAGGACCAGCAAGAGCTTTCAGGGCTGGCACCTTTAGTGTAGGAGCAATCGCTGGACGTTCGCAATTTCGGTGTTGAGCTCTGGCCAGATTGAGCAGGACAGGCTGTGTACGTTGGAAGTTTTAGTAGGCTAAACAAGTTCAGAGGCCAAGTGTTTGTGGTTCGTTTGAGAGGTTACCAGTGGGAGATGAGGACCAGCAAGAGCTTTCAGGGCTGGCACCTTTAGTGTAGGAGCAATCGCCGGACGTTCGCAATTTCGGTGTTGAGCTCTGGCCAGATTGAGCAGGAGAGGCTGTGTACGTTGGAAGTTTTAGTAGGCTAAACAAGTTCAGAGGCCAAGTGTTTGTGGTTCGTTTGAGAGGTTACCAGTGGGAGATGAGGACCAGCAAGAGCTTTCAGGGCTGGCACCTTTAGTGTAGGAGCAATCGCTGGACGTTCGCAATTTCGGTGTTGAGCTCTGGCCAGATTGAGCAGGAGAGGCTGTGTACGTTGGAAGTTTTAGTAGGCTAAACAAGTTCAGAGGCCAAGTGTTTGTGGTTCGTTTGAGAGGTTACCAGTGGGAGATGAGGACCAGCAAGAGCTTTCAGGGCTGGCACCTTTAGTGTAGGAGCAATCGCTGGACGTTCGCATTTTCGATGTTGAGCTCTGGCCAGATTGAGCAGGAGAGGCTGTGTACGTTGGAAGTTTTAGTAGGCTAAACAAGTTCAGAGGCCAAGTGTTTGTGGTTCGTTTGAGAGGTTTCCAGTGGGAGATGAGGACCAGCAAGAGCTTTCAGGGCTGGCACCTTTAGTGTAGGAGCAATCGCTGGACGTTCGCAATTTCGGTGTTGAGCTTGGCCAGATTGAGCAGGAGAGGCAGTGTACGTTGGAAGTTTTAGTAGGCTAAACAAGTTCAGAGGCCAAGTGTTTGTGGTTCGTTTGAGAGGTTACCAGTGGGAGATGAGGACCAGCAAGAGCTTTCAGGGCTGGCACCTTTAGTGTAGGAGCAATCGCTGGACGTTCGCAATTTCGGTGTTGAGCTCTGGCCAGATTGAGCAGGACAGGCTGTGTACGTTGGAAGTTTTAGTAGGCTAAACAAGTTCAGAGG
Organism: Gavia stellata; assembly: GCF_030936135.1. Lineage (NCBI taxonomy): Eukaryota > Metazoa > Chordata > Aves > Gaviiformes > Gaviidae > Gavia > Gavia stellata. Next base: position 74,266 of record NW_026777156.1, read on the forward strand.
CCAAGTGTTTGTGGTTCGTTTGAGAGGTTACCAGTGGGAGATGAGGACCAGCAAGAGCTTTCAGGGCTGGCACCTTTAGTGTAGGAGCAATCGCCGGACGTTCGCAATTTCGGTGTTGAGCTCTGGCCAGATTGAGCAGGAGAGGCTGTGTACGTTGGAAGTTTTAGTAGGCTAAACAAGTTCAGAGGCCAAGTGTTTGTGGTTCGTTTGAGAGGTTACCAGTGGGAGATGAGGACCAGCAAGAGCTTTCAGGGCTGGCACCTTTAGTGTAGGAGCAATCGCTGGACGTTCGCAATTTCGGTGTTGAGCTCTGGCCAGATTGAGCAGGAGAGGCTGTGTACGTTGGAAGTTTTAGTAGGCTAAACAAGTTCAGAGGCCAAGTGTTTGTGGTTCGTTTGAGAGGTTACCAGTGGGAGATGAGGACCAGCAAGAGCTTTCAGGGCTGGCACCTTTAGTGTAGGAGCAATCGCTGGACGTTCGCATTTTCGATGTTGAGCTCTGGCCAGATTGAGCAGGAGAGGCTGTGTACGTTGGAAGTTTTAGTAGGCTAAACAAGTTCAGAGGCCAAGTGTTTGTGGTTCGTTTGAGAGGTTTCCAGTGGGAGATGAGGACCAGCAAGAGCTTTCAGGGCTGGCACCTTTAGTGTAGGAGCAATCGCTGGACGTTTGCAATTTCGGTGTTGAGCTCTGGACAGATTGAGCAGGAGAGGCTGTGTACGTTGGAAGTTTTAGTAGGCTAAACAAGTTCAGAGGCCAAGTGTTTGTGGTTCGTTTGAGAGGTTACCAGTGGGAGATGAGGACCAGCAAGAGCTTTCAGGGCTGGCACCTTTACTGTAGAAGCAATCGCCGGACGTTCGCAATTTCGGTGTTGACCTCTGGCCAGATTGAGCAGGAGAGGCTGTGTACGTTGGAAGTTTTAGTAGCCTAAACAAGTTCAGAGGCCAAGTGTTTGTGGTTCGTTTGAAAGGTTACCAGTGGGAGATGAGGACCAGCAAGAGCTTTCAGGGCTGGCACCTTTAGTGTAGGAGCAATCGCTGGACGTTCGCAATTTCGGTGTTGAGCTCTGGCCAGATTGAGCAGGAGAGGCAGTGTATGTTGGAAGTTTTAGTAGGCTAAACAAGTTCAGAGCCAAAGTGTTTGTGGTTCGTTTGAGAGGTTACCAGTGGGAGATGAGGACCAGCAAGAGCTTTCAGGGCTGGCACCTTTAGTGTAGGAGCAATCGCTGGACGTTCGCAATTTCGGTGTTGAGCTCTGGCCAGATTGAGCAGGAGAGGCTGTGTACGTTGGAAGTTTTAGTAGGCTAAACAAGTTCAGAGGCCAAGTGTTTGTGGTTCGTTTGAGAGGTTACCAGTGGGAGATGAGGACCAGCAAGAGCTTTCAGGGCTGGCACCTTTAGTGTAGGAGCAATCGCTGGACGTTCGCAATTTCGGTGTTGAGCTCTGGCCAGATTGAGCAGGACAGGCTGTGTACGTTGGAAGTTTTAGTAGGCTAAACAAGTTCAGAGGCCAAGTGTTTGTGGTTCGTTTGAGAGGTTACCAGTGGGAGATGAGGACCAGCAAGAGCTTTCAGGGCTGGCACCTTTAGTGTAGGAGCAATCGCTGGACGTTCGCATTTTTGATGTTGAGCTCTGGCCAGATTGAGCAGGACAGGCTGTGTACGTTGGAAGTTTTAGTAGGCTAAACAAGTTCAGAGGCCAAGTGTTTGTGGTTCGTTTGAGAGGTTACCAGTGGGAGATGAGGACCAGCAAGAGCTTTCAGGGCTGGCACCTTTAGTGTAGGAGCAATCGCTGGACGTTCGCAATTTCGGTGTTGAGCTCTGGCCAGATCGAGCAGGAGGGGCTGTGTACGTTGGAAGTTTTAGTAGGCTAAACAAGTTCAGAGGCCAAGTGTTTGTGGTTCGTTTGAGAGGTTACCAGTGGGAGATGAGGACCAGCAAGAGCTTTCAGGGCTGGCACCTTTACTGTAGAAGCAATCGCCGGACGTTCGCAATTTCGGTGTTGACCTCTGGCCAGATTGAGCAGGAGAGGCAGTGTATGTTGGAAGTTTTAGTAGGCTAAACAAGTTTAGAGGCCAAGTGTTTGTGGTTCGTTTGAGAGGTTACCAGTGGGAGATGAGGACCAGCAAGAGCTTTGAGGGCTGGCACCTTTAGTGTAGGAGCAATCGCCGGACGTTCGCAATTTCGGTGTTGATCTCTGGCCAGATTGAGCAGGAGAGGCTGTGTACGTTGGAAGTTTTAGTAGCCTAAACAAGTTCAGAGGCCAAGTGTTTGTGGTTCGTTTGAAAGGTTACCAGTGGGAGATGAGGACCAGCAAGAGCTTTCAGGGCTGGCACCTTTAGTGTAGGAGCAATCGCTGGACGTTCGCAATTTCGGTGTTGAGCTCTGGCCAGATTGAGCAGGAGAGGCAGTGTATGTTGGAAGTTTTAGTAGGCTAAACAAGTTCAGAGCCAAAGTGTTTGTGGTTCGTTTGAGAGGTTACCAGTGGGAGATGAGGACCAGCAAGAGCTTTCAGGGCTGGCACCTTTAGTGTAGGAGCAATCGCTGGACGTTCGCAATTTCGGTGTTGAGCTCTGGCCAGATTGAGCAGGAGAGGCTGTGTACGTTGGAAGTTTTAGTAGGCTAAACAAGTTCAGAGGCCAAGTGTTTGTGGTTCGTTTGAGAGGTTACCAGTGGGAGATGAGGACCAGCAAGAGCTTTCAGGGCTGGCATCTTTAGTGTAGGAGCAATCGCTGGACGTTCGCAATTTCGGTGTTGAGCTCTGGCCAGATTGAGCAGGAGAGGCAGTGTACGTTGGAAGTTTTAGTAGGCTAAACAAGTTCAGAGGCCAAGTGTTTGTGGTTCGTTTGAGAGGTTACCAGTGGGAGATGAGGACCAGCAAGAGCTTTCAGGGCTGGCACCTTTAGTGTAGGAGCAATCGCTGGACGTTCGCAATTTCGGTGTTGAGCTCTGGCCAGATTGAGCAGGAGAGGCTGTGTACGTTGGAAGTTTTAGTAGGCTAAACAAGTTCAGAGGCCAAGTGTTTGTGGTTCGTTTGAGAGGTTACCAGTGGGAGATGAGGACCAGCAAGAGCTTTCAGGGCTGGCACCTTTAGTGTAGGAGCAATCGCTGGACGTTCGCATTTTCGATGTTGAGCTCTGGCCAGATTGAGCAGGAGAGGCTGTGTACGTTGGAAGTTTTAGTAGGCTAAACAAGTTCAGAGGCCAAGTGTTTGTGGTTCGTTTGAGAGGTTACCAGTGGGAGATGAGGACCAGCAAGAGCTTTCAGGGCTGGCACCTTTAGTGTAGGAGCAATCGCTGGACGTTCGCAATTTCGGTGTTGAGCTCTGGCCAGATCGAGCAGTAGGGGCTGTGTACGTTGGAAGTTTTAGTAGGCTAAACAAGTTCAGAGGCCAAGTGTTTGTGGTTCGTTTGAGAGGTTACCAGTGGGAGATGAGGACCAGCAAGAGCTTTCAGGGCTGGCACCTTTAGTGTAGGAGCAATCGCTGGACGTTCGCATTTTCGATGTTGAGCTCTGGCCAGATTGAGCAGGACAGGCTGTGTACGTTGGAAGTTTTAGTAGGCTAAACAAGTTTAGAGGCCAAGTGTTTGTGGTTCGTTTGAGAGGTTACCAGTGGGAGATGAGGACCAGCAAGAGCTTTCAGGGCTGGCACCTTTAGTGTAGGAGCAATCGCTGGACGTTCGCAATTTCGGTGTTGATCTCTGGCCAGATTGAGCAGGAGAGGCTGTGTACGTTGGAAGTTTTAGTAGGCTAAACAAGTTCAGAGGCCAAGTGTTTGTGGTTCGTTTGAAAGGCTACCAGTGGGAGATGAGGACCAGCAAAAGCTTTCAGGGCTGGCACCTTTACTGTAGGAGCAATCGCTGGACGTTCGCAATTTCGGTGTTGAGCTCTGGCCAGATTGAGCAGGACAGGCTGTGTACGTTGGAAGTTTTAGTAGGCTAAACAAGTTCAGAGGCCAAGTGTTTGTGGTTCGTTTGAGAGGTTACCAGTGGGAGATGAGGACCAGCAAGAGCTTTCAGGGCTGGCACCTTTAGTGTAGGAGCAATCGCTGGACGTTCGCAATTTCGGTGTTGAGCTCTGGCCAGATTGAGCAGGAGAGGCAGTGTATGTTGGAAGTTTTAGTAGGCTAAACAAGTTCAGAGCCCAAGTGTTTGTGGTTCGTTTGAGAGGTTACCAGTGGGAGATGAGGACCAGCAAGAGCTTTCAGGGCTGGCACCTTTAGTGTAGGAGCAATCGCTGGACGTTCGCAATTTCGGTGTTGAGCTCTGGCCAGATTGAGCAGGAGAGGCAGTGTACGTTGGAAGTTTTAGTAGGCTAAACAAGTTCAGAGGCCAAGTGTTTGTGGTTCGTTTGAGAGGTTACCAGTGGGAGATGAGGACCAGCAAGAACTTTCAGGGCTGGCACCTTTACTGTAGAAGCAATCGCCGGACGTTCGCAATTTCGGTGTTGACCTCTGGCCAGATTGAGCAGGAGAGGCAGTGTATGTTGGAAGTTTTAGTAGGCTAAACAAGTTTAGAGGCCAAGTGTTTGTGGTTCGTTTGAGAGGTTACCAGTGGGAGATGAGGACCAGCAAGAGCTTTCAGGGCTGGCACCTTTAGTGTAGGAGCAATCGCTGGACGTTCGCAATTTCGGTGTTGATCTCTGGCCAGATTGAGCAGGAGAGGCTGTGTACGTTGGAAGTTTTAGTAGCCTAAACAAGTTCAGAGGCCAAGTGTTTGTGGTTCGTTTGAAAGGTTACCAGTGGGAGATGAGGACCAGCAAGAGCTTTCAGGGCTGGCACCTTTAGTGTAGGAGCAATCGCTGGACGTTCGCAATTTCGGTGTTGATCTCTGGCCAGATTGAGCAGGAGAGGCAGTGTATGTTGGAAGTTTTAGTAGGCTAAACAAGTTCAGAGCCAAAGTGTTTGTGGTTCGTTTGAGAGGTTACCAGTGGGAGATGAGGACCAGCAAGAGCTTTCAGGGCTGGCACCTTTAGTGTAGGAGCAATCGCTGGACGTTCGCAATTTCGGTGTTGAGCTCTGGCCAGATTGAGCAGGAGAGGCTGTGTACGTTGGAAGTTTTAGTAGGCTAAAAAAGTTCAGAGGCCAAGTGTTTGTGGTTCGTTTGAGAGGTTACCAGTGGGAGATGAGGACCAGCAAGAGCTTTCAGGGCTGGCATCTTTAGTGTAGGAGCAATCGCTGGACGTTCGCAATTTCGGTGTTGAGCTCTGGCCAGATTGAGCAGGAGAGGCAGTGTACGTTGGAAGTTTTAGTAGGCTAAACAAGTTTAGAGGCCAAGTGTTTGTGGTTCGTTTGAGAGGTTACCAGTGGGAGATGAGGACCAGCAAGAGCTTTCAGGGCTGGCACCTTTAGTGTAGGAGCAATCGCTGGACGTTCGCAATTTCGGTGTTGAGCTCTGGCCAGATTGAGCAGGACAGGCTGTGTACGTTGGAAGTTTTAGTAGGCTAAACAAGTTCAGAGGCCAAGTGTTTGTGGTTCGTTTGAGAGGTTACCAGTGGGAGATGAGGACCAGCAAGAGCTTTCAGGGCTGGCACCTTTAGTGTAGGAGCAATCGCTGGACGTTCGCATTTTCGATGTTGAGCTCTGGCCAGATTGAGCAGGAGAGGCTGTGTACGTTGGAAGTTTTAGTAGGCTAAACAAGTTCAGAGGCCAAGTGTTTGTGGTTCGTTTGAGAGGTTACCAGTGGGAGATGAGGACCAGCAAGAGCTTTCAGGGCTGGCACCTTTAGTGTAGGAGCAATCGCTGGACGTTCGCAATTTCGGTGTTGAGCTCTGGCCAGATCGAGCAGGAGGGGCTGTGTACGTTGGAAGTTTTAGTAGGCTAAACAAGTTCAGAGGCCAAGTGTTTGTGGTTCGTTTGAGAGGTTACCAGTGGGAGATGAGGACCAGCAAGAGCTTTCAGGGCTGGCACCTTTAGTGTAGGAGCAATCGCTGGACGTTCGCAATTTCGGTGTTGAGCTCTGGCCAGATTGAGCAGGAGAGGCTGTGTACGTTGGAAGTTTTAGTAGGCTAAACAAGTTTAGAGGCCAAGTGTTTGTGGTTCGTTTGAGAGGTTACCAGTGGGAGATGAGGACCAGCAAGAGCTTTCAGGGCTGGCACCTTTAGTGTAGGAGCAATCGCTGGACGTTCGCAATTTCGGTGTTGAGCTCTGGCCAGATTGAGCAGGAGAGGCTGTGTACGTTGGAAGTTTTAGTAGCCTAAACAAGTTCAGAGGCCAAGTGTTTGTGGTTCGTTTGAAAGGCTACCAGTGGGAGATGAGGACCAGCAAGAGCTTTCAGGGCTGGCACCTTTAGTGTAGGAGCAATCGCCGGACGTTCGCAATTTCGGTGTTGAGCTCTGGCCAGATTGAGCAGGAGAGGCTGTGTACGTTGGAACTTTTAGTAGGCTAAACAAGTTCAGAGGCCAAGTGTTTGTGGTTCGTTTGAAAGGCTACCAGTGGGAGATGAGGACCAGCAAAAGCTTTCAGGGCTGGCACCTTTAGTGTAGGAGCAATCGCTGGACGTTTGCAATTTTGGTGTTGAGCTCTGGCCAGATTGAGCAGGAGAGGCTGTGTACGTTGGAAGTTTTAGTAGGCTAAACAAGTTCAGAGGCCAAGTGTTTGTGGTTCGTTTGAGAGGTTACCAGTGGGAGATGAGGACCAGCAAGAGCTTTCAGGGCTGGCACCTTTACTGTAGAAGCAATCGCCGGACGTTCGCAATTTCGGTGTTGACCTCTGGCCAGATTGAGCAGGAGAGGCAGTGTATGTTGGAAGTTTTAGTAGGCTAAACAAGTTTAGAGGCCAAGTGTTTGTGGTTCGTTTGAGAGGTTACCAGTGGGAGATGAGGACCAGCAAGAGCTTTGAGGGCTGGCACCTTTACTGTAGGAGCAATCGCCGGACGTTCGCAATTTCGGTGTTGAGCTCTGGCCAGATTGAGCAGGAGAGGCTGTGTACGTTGGAAGTTTTAGTAGCCTAAACAAGTTCAGAGGCCAAGTGTTTGTGGTTCGTTTGAAAGGTTACCAGTGGGAGATGAGGACCAGCAAGAGCTTTCAGGGCTGGCACCTTTAGTGTAGGAGCAATCGCTGGACGTTCGCAATTTCGGTGTTGAGCTCTGGCCAGATTGAGCAGGAGAGGCAGTGTACGTTGGAAGTTTTAGTAGGCTAAACAAGTTCAGAGGCCAAGTGTTTGTGGTTCGTTTGAGAGGTTACCAGTGGGAGATGAGGACCAGCAAGAGCTTTCAGGGCTGGCATCTTTAGTGTAGGAGCAATCGCTGGACGTTCGCAATTTCGGTGTTGAGCTCTGGCCAGATTGAGCAGGAGAGGCTGTGTACGTTGGAAGTTTTAGTAGGCTAAACAAGTTTAGAGGCCAAGTGTTTGTGGTTCGTTTGAGAGGTTACCAGTGGGAGATGAGGACCAGCAAGAGCTTTCAGGGCTGGCACCTTTAGTGTAGGAGCAATCGCTGGACGTTCGCAATTTCGGTGTTGAGCTCTGGCCAGATTGAGCAGGACAGGCTGTGTACGTTGGAAGTTTTAGTAGGCTAAACAAGTTCAGAGGCCAAGTGTTTGTGGTTCGTTTGAGAGGTTACCAGTGGGAGATGAGGACCAGCAAGAGCTTTCAGGGCTGGCACCTTTAGTGTAGGAGCAATCGCTGGACGTTCGCATTTTCGATGTTGAGCTCTGGCCAGATTGAGCAGGACAGGCTGTGTACGTTGGAAGTTTTAGTAGGCTAAACAAGTTCAGAGGCCAAGTGTTTGTGGTTCGTTTGAGAGGTTACCAGTGGGAGATGAGGACCAGCAAGAGCTTTCAGGGCTGGCACCTTTAGTGTAGGAGCAATCGCTGGACGTTCGCAATTTCGGTGTTGAGCTCTGGCCAGATCGAGCAGGAGGGGCTGTGTATGTTGGAAGTTTTAGTAGGCTAAACAAGTTCAGAGGCCAAGTGTTTGTGGTTCGTTTGAGAGGTTACCAGTGGGAGATGAGGACCAGCAAGAGCTTTCAGGGCTGGCACCTTTAGTGTAGGAGCAATCGCTGGACGTTCGCATTTTCGATGTTGAGCTCTGGCCAGATTGAGCAGGACAGGCTGTGTACGTTGGAAGTTTTAGTAGGCTAAACAAGTTTAGAGGCCAAGTGTTTGTGGTTCGTTTGAGAGGTTACCAGTGGGAGATGAGGACCAGCAAGAGCTTTCAGGGCTGGCACCTTTAGTGTAGGAGCAATCGCTGGACGTTCGCAATTTCGGTGTTGATCTCTGGCCAGATTGAGCAGGAGAGGCTGTGTACGTTGGAAGTTTTAGTAGGCTAAACAAGTTCAGAGGCCAAGTGTTTGTGGTTCGTTTGAAAAGCTACCAGTGGGAGATGAGGACCAGCAAAAGCTTTCAGGGCTGGCACCTTTAGTGTAGGAGCAATCGCTGGACGTTCGCAATTTCGGTGTTGAGCTCTGGCCAGATTGAGCAGGAGAGGCTGTGTACGTTGGAAGTTTTAGTAGGCTAAACAAGTTCAGAGGCCAAGTGTTTGTGGTTCGTTTGAGAGGTTACCAGTGGGAGATGAGGACCAGCAAGAGCTTTCAGGGCTGGCACCTTTACTGTAGAAGCAATCGCCGGACGTTCGCAATTTCGGTGTTGACCTCTGGCCAGATTGAGCAGGAGAGGCAGTGTATGTTGGAAGTTTTAGTAGGCTAAACAAGTTCAGAGGCCAAGTGTTTGTGGTTCGTTTGAGAGGTTACCAGTGGGAGATGAGGACCAGCAAGAGCTTTCAGGGCTGGCACCTTTACTGTAGAAGCAATCGCCGGACGTTCGCAATTTCGGTGTTGACCTCTGGCCAGATTGAGCAGGAGAGGCAGTGTATGTTGGAAGTTTTAGTAGGCTAAACAAGTTTAGAGGCCAAGTGTTTGTGGTTCGTTTGAGAGGTTACCAGTGGGAGATGAGGACCAGCAAGAGCTTTCAGGGCTGGCACCTTTAGTGTAGGAGCAATCGCCGGACGTTCGCAATTTCGGTGTTGATCTCTGGCCAGATTGAGCAGGAGAGGCTGTGTACGTTGGAAGTTTTAGTAGCCTAAACAAGTTCAGAGGCCAAGTGTTTGTGGTTCGTTTGAAAGGTTACCAGTGGGAGATGAGGACCAGCAAGAGCTTTCAGGGCTGGCACCTTTAGTGTAGGAGCAATCGCTGGACGTTCGCAATTTCGGTGTTGAGCTCTGGCCAGATTGAGCAGGAGAGGCAGTGTACGTTGGAAGTTTTAGTAGGCTAAACAAGTTCAGAGGCCAAGTGTTTGTGGTTCGTTTGAGAGGTTACCAGTGGGAGATGAGGACCAGCAAGAGCTTTCAGGGCTGGCATCTTTAGTGTAGGAGCAATCGCTGGACGTTCGCAATTTCGGTGTTGAGCTCTGGCCAGATTGAGCAGGAGAGGCAGTGTACGTTGGAAGTTTTAGTAGGCTAAACAAGTTTAGAGGCCAAGTGTTTGTGGTTCGTTTGAGAGGTTACCAGTGGGAGATGAGGACCAGCAAGAGCTTTCAGGGCTGGCACCTTTAGTGTAGGAGCAATCGCTGGACGTTCGCAATTTCGGTGTTGAGCTCTGGCCAGATTGAGCAGGACAGGCTGTGTACGTTGGAAGTTTTAGTAGGCTAAACAAGTTCAGAGGCCAAGTGTTTGTGGTTCGTTTGAGAGGTTACCAGTGGGAGATGAGGACCAGCAAGAGCTTTCAGGGCTGGCACCTTTAGTGTAGGAGCAATCGCTGGACGTTCGCATTTTCGATGTTGAGCTCTGGCCAGATTGAGCAGGAGAGGCTGTGTACGTTGGAAGTTTTAGTAGGCTAAACAAGTTCAGAGGCCAAGTGTTTGTGGTTCGTTTGAGAGGTTACCAGTGGGAGATGAGGACCAGCAAGAGCTTTCAGGGCTGGCACCTTTAGTGTAGGAGCAATCGCTGGACGTTCGCAATTTCGGTGTTGAGCTCTGGCCAGATCGAGCAGGAGGGGCTGTGTACGTTGGAAGTTTTAGTAGGCTAAACAAGTTCAGAGGCCAAGTGTTTGTGGTTCGTTTGAGAGGTTACCAGTGGGAGATGAGGACCAGCAAGAGCTTTCAGGGCTGGCACCTTTAGTGTAGGAGCAATCGCTGGACGTTCGCATTTTCGATGTTGAGCTCTGGCCAGATTGAGCAGGAGAGGCTGTGTACGTTGGAAGTTTTAGTAGGCTAAACAAGTTTAGAGGCCAAGTGTTTGTGGTTCGTTTGAGAGGTTACCAGTGGGAGATGAGGACCAGCAAGAGCTTTCAGGGCTGGCACCTTTAGTGTAGGAGCAATCGCTGGACGTTCGCAATTTCGGTGTTGAGCTCTGGCCAGATTGAGCAGGAGAGGCTGTGTACGTTGGAAGTTTTAGTAGGCTAAACAAGTTCAGAGGCCAAGTGTTTGTGGTTCGTTTGAAAGGCTACCAGTGGGAGATGAGGACCAGCAAAAGCTTTCAGGGCTGGCACCTTTAGTGTAGGAGCAATCGCTGGACGTTCGCAATTTCGGTGTTGAGCTCTGGCCAGATTGAGCAGGAGAGGCTGTGTCCGTTGGAAGTTTTAGTAGGCTAAACAAGTTCAGAGGCCAAGTGTTTGTGGTTCGTTTGAGAGGTTACCAGTGGGAGATGAGGACCAGCAAGAGCTTTCAGGGCTGGCACCTTTACTGTAGAAGCAATCGCCGGACGTTCGCAATTTCGGTGTTGACCTCTGGCCAGATTGAGCAGGAGAGGCAGTGTATGTTGGAAGTTTTAGTAGGCTAAACAAGTTTAGAGGCCAAGTGTTTGTGGTTCGTTTGAGAGGTTACCAGTGGGAGATGAGGACCAGCAAGAGCTTTGAGGGCTGGCACCTTTAGTGTAGGAGCAATCGCCGGACGTTCGCAATTTCGGTGTTGATCTCTGGCCAGATTGAGCAGGAGAGGCTGTGTACGTTGGAAGTTTTAGTAGCCTAAACAAGTTCAGAGGCCAAGTGTTTGTGGTTCGTTTGAGAGGTTACCAGTGGGAGATGAGGACCAGCAAGAGCTTTCAGGGCTGGCACCTTTAGTGTAGGAGCAATCGCTGGACGTTCGCAATTTCGGTGTTGAGCTCTGGCCAGATTGAGCAGGAGAGGCAGTGTATGTTGGAAGTTTTAGTAGGCTAAACAAGTTCAGAGCCAAAGTGTTTGTGGTTCGTTTGAGAGGTTACCAGTGGGAGATGAGGACCAGCAAGAGCTTTCAGGGCTGGCACCTTTAGTGTAGGAGCAATCGCTGGACGTTCGCAATTTCGGTGTTGAGCTCTGGCCAGATTGAGCAGGAGAGGCTGTGTACATTGGAAGTTTTAGTAGGCTAAACAAGTCAGAGGCCAAGTGTTTGTGGTTCGTTTGAGAGGTTACCAGTGGGAGATGAGGACCAGCAAGAGCTTTCAGGGCTGGCACCTTTAGTGTAGGAGCAATCGCTGGACGTTCGCAATTTCGGTGTTGAGCTCTGGCCAGATTGAGCAGGAGAGGCAGTGTACGTTGGAAGTTTTAGTAGGCTAAACAAGTTTAGAGGCCAAGTGTTTGTGGTTCGTTTGAGAGGTTACCAGTGGGAGATGAGGACCAGCAAGAGCTTTCAGGGCTGGCACCTTTACTGTAGGAGCAATCGCTGGACGTTCGCAATTTCGGTGTTGAGCTCTGGCCAGATTGAGCAGGACAGGCTGTGTACGTTGGAAGTTTTAGTAGGCTAAACAAGTTCAGAGGCCAAGTGTTTGTGGTTCGTTTGAGAGGTTACCAGTGGGAGATGAGGACCAGCAAGAGCTTTCAGGGCTGGCACCTTTAGTGTAGGAGCAATCGCTGGACGTTCGCATTTTCGATGTTGAGCTCTGGCCAGATTGAGCAGGAGAGGCTGTGTACGTTGGAAGTTTTAGTAGGCTAAACAAGTTCAGAGGCCAAGTGTTTGTGGTTCGTTTGAGAGGTTACCAGTGGGAGATGAGGACCAGCAAGAGCTTTCAGGGCTGGCACCTTTAGTGTAGGAGCAATCGCTGGACGTTCTCAATTTCGGTGTTGAGCTCTGGCCAGATCGAGCAGGAGGGGCTGTGTACGTTGGAAGTTTTAGTAGGCTAAACAAGTTCAGAGGCCAAGTGTTTGTGGTTCGTTTGAGAGGTTACCAGTGGGAGATGAGGACCAGCAAGAGCTTTCAGGGCTGGCACCTTTAGTGTAGGAGCAATCGCTGGACGTTCGCATTTTCGATGTTGAGCTCTGGCCAGATTGAGCAGGACAGGCTGTGTACGTTGGAAGTTTTAGTAGGCTAAACAAGTTTAGAGGCCAAGTGTTTGTGGTTCGTTTGAGAGGTTACCAGTGGGAGATGAGGACCAGCAAGAGCTTTCAGGGCTGGCACCTTTAGTGTAGGAGCAATCGCTGGACGTTCGCAATTTCGGTGTTGATCTCTGGCCAGATTGAGCAGGAGAGGCTGTGTACGTTGGAAGTTTTAGTAGGCTAAACAAGTTCAGAGGCAAGTGTTTGTGGTTCGTTTGAAAGGCTACCAGTGGGAGATGAGGACCAGCAAAGCTTTCAGGGCTGGCACCTTTAGTGTAGGAGCAATCGCTGGACGTTCGCAATTTCGGTGTTGAGCTCTGGCCAGATTGAGCAGGAGAGGCTGTGTACGTTGGAAGTTTTAGTAGGCTAAACAAGTTCAGAGGCCAAGTGTTTGTGGTTCGTTTGAGAGGTTACCAGTGGGAGATGAGGACCAGCAAGAGCTTTCAGGGCTGGCACCTTTAGTGTAGGAGCAATCGCTGGACGTTCGCAATTTCGGTGTTGAGCTCTGGCCAGATTGAGCAGGAGAGGCAGTGTATGTTGGAAGTTTTAGTAGGCTAAACAAGTTCAGAGGCCAAGTGTTTGTGGTTCGTTTGAGAGGTTACCAGTGGGAGATGAGGACCAGCAAGAGCTTTCAGGGCTGGCACCTTTAGTGTAGGAGCAATCGCTGGACGTTCGCAATTTCGGTGTTGAGCTCTGGCCAGATTGAGCAGGAGAGGCTGTGTACGTTGGAAGTTTATTAGTAGCCTAAACAAGTTCAGAGGCCAAGTGTTTGTGGTTCGTTTGAAAGGCTACCAGTGGGAGATGAGGACCAGCAAAAGCTTTCAGGGCTGGCACCTTTAGTGTAGGAGCAATCGCTGGACGTTCGCAATTTCGGTGTTGAGCTCTGGCCAGATCGAGCAGGAGAGGCTGTGTACGTTGGAAGTTTTAGTAGCCTAAACAAGTTCAGAGGCCAAGTGTTTGTGGTTCGTTTGAGAGGTTACCAGTGGGAGATGAGGACCAGCAAGAGCTTTCAGGGCTGGCACCTTTAGTGTAGGAGCAATCGCTGGACGTTTGCAATTTCGGTGTTGAGCTCTGGCCAGATTGAGCAGGAGAGGCTGTGTACGTTGGAAGTTTTAGTAGGCTAAACAAGTTCAGAGGCCAAGTGTTTGTGGTTCGTTTGAGAGGTTACCAGTGGGAGATGAGGACCAGCAAGAGCTTTCAGGGCTGGCACCTTTAGTGTAGGAGCAATCGCTGGACGTTCGCATTTTCGATGTTGAGCTCTGGCCAGATTGAGCAGGAGAGGCAGTGTACGTTGGAAGTTTTAGTAGCCTAAACAAGTTCAGAGGCCAAGTGTTTGTGGTTCGTTTGAAAGGCTACCAGTGGGAGATGAGGACCAGCAAAAGCTTTCAGGGCTGGCACCTTTAGTGTAGGAGCAATCGCTGGACGTTCGCAATTTCGGTGTTGAGCTCTGGCA